>NW_024081266.1:1097676-1170109 GCF_003009895.1 Hyaena hyaena
CCTCTTCAATCCGTGCATTGGAGGCCTCTAATTTATTATGGATCTCATGCATCGCATTTTTTAATTCTTCATGCCTATTTTTATTTTCCATTCTGTCTGTAGCCATAGTTTCTTTGATGTCCCCTATGTTTTTTTCAAGCCCAGCTATTAATTTTACCATTATTATTCTAAAATCTTGTTCAGTGATGCTGCTGATATCTGTTTTGAGCAGTTCGTTAGCTGTCATTTCTTCTTGGAGTTTCTTTGGAGGAGAGCTCTTCGTTTTGTCATTTTAGTTAGCTTTCCGGCTCTTGTTGGTCTTAAAGACCTGTTAATGCTCTCTGTATCTATGAGCGCTGCTATATCCAAGAAGACTTTTTGACTGTCCAGGGCCTATCCTTTCAGAGAGTGTTTCTTGAGTGGTATCTCTTGGTCTCTCTTGTTGGGACCTTGCTTATTTTATTTTCCTATTCGTAGTGATATTTGGGACTCTCCACCTTGTGTACTCTGGCTTGTTTCTTGAGGTAGCCATTAGAAGGCTTTCTCAGTGGATTCTGCGTCCCTTTTCTCCCAATCTCTTAGGTTTTGTAAGGTTTCCAATGGCTTCAGATCTTTTCTGTGTGATGTATGGGCGCAAGTGCAAGTACGGAGCTCCTTACTTCTCCGCCGTCTTGCCCCCTCCTCTAGCAGGCTCTTAGGTTTTTAAGGGTTCCTCTTGACTTATTATTTTTCCTTCATTTTTATTCAGCACATATTTATTAAGTATATCCTTTGTGCAGGGGGGTATTATACACAGTGTGTAAAACATGTTTTAATCCAGCCCTTACAGACCTTGTAGCCTAGTGAGCAACACAGATTCATATATTCATTGATTCAAAAAATTTTTTTGAACTACCTACAATATGCCAGATACTATTCAATGTTTTTGACATAATAATGAACAAATAATCAAGGAATGATTTTCATTTCAAAATGCTTACTTGGTAGGAGAAGATAATAAACACGAGAGTAATAAATTATAAACACGAAGATGAATAAAAGATAAGTAAGGGCAGATAGGGTGAAGTACAGGGAAGGGAGTAAGCATAGTGATATGATGACAAAAAGCTGAAAGGCTTCACTGAAGAAGCAATATTTGAACAGGGACCTAAATGATGGAAAAGAGTTCACCACTGACGTTTGGAAGATGAGTGTTCCAGGCAAAATCAATAATAAAAGGCAGGGCCCTGGGGCGAGAAGAAATTCTGTGTGTCCAAGGAACTAAGGGGAGGCCAGTGAGCTGGAGCTTAGTGACAGGAGGAATTATGATGAGATGATTTTGGAAAATTAGGAAAGGCCAAATAATGGTGTTTGACTTTGCTCAGGAGCACTGCTCTTTGCTTCAGTTACTAGGAAGGCTATTAATGTTATAAGCAGGGGACAATCATGATCTTAGCAATTATAGTAACAGGTGCTGAGATTTTTCATTTACATTTTCTCATAGTACTCTCCCTCAATTCTCAGGAAACTTAAATTCTTAAGAGCTAGTCTTGAGAAAATGTAAGCTGGCACTGTTCAGTGACTTGCCACCAAGTTCACTCTTCACACTAATGTATGCTGTTTCTGCACTGACTAAAATATCTGAATTCCTGCTTATTACTCTATGGGACATAAGATGGGACACTCCCTGAGACCCCGGAGTGACTTTGGTTTCTTCCTCCCCACTGGAGGATTTCTATACCAAGACTAACTATCCAGCAGCTGGCTCTTCCAGGAAGTTCATGGAGGTCAAACTTTTACAGCCTACCTTTCACATTAGAACCACCCATGTTGAGGAATTTGGCAACATACACATAAAACTTGAGATTTAATAGTCTTAATAATAGTAATGGCAGAGATATCCTGCAGACCTGATAGGACCTGGGAAGAGTCATTGAAGCAGCCAAAGGAAGAGAATTCAAATACTATGTAGTGTCTGCCTGTTCTTATATATGAACACATGTGCAAGACCCAAGGGACTGTCAGAAATAGTGGAGGAAGATGGATTTTTCAAAGAAACAGAAGGCTGAATTAGCTGGTAGGAAAGAGTGAGTCACCAATAGGCTAAAATATAAAATACCACTCCATTTTCAAAATACCTTCTAAACATTTTCAAAATATTTGGGGCTTCCTGATAGAATTACTCATTTATGTTTATTTTGCTTTCATCCATTCACCTACCATTAAAGAAATCTGTGTGTATGTGTGATTTGCATATATATAAATAGATGATTGCATAATCATATATATAGTTTTGTAATTAGTTGAAAGTAGTCACTATATATGCTGATGTATATATATTACACATGGACTGAAAGTTTGTCTCCCCCTAAAATTCATAAGTTAAAGTGAAAAATGTATATGGTCATCACATTAGGACACCCCCAATGTGATATGTTCTTATAAGAAAAGACCTTTCCTCTCTCTCTCTCTCTCTTTTCAATCTGTACCCCGAGGAAGACCATTTGAGGACATACTGAGAAGGTGGCCATTTGCAAGCTGAGAAATGAGGCCTCCTTGGAAACCAACAATGTTTGAGCCTTAATCTTGGACTTCCAGCCTCCAGAACTGTGGGGAAACACATTTTTGTTGTTTAATCCACTCATTTCTGCGTCTTTGAATAACTGGTAATGTTTTCAATTAGATGCTAGACATTGTGAATTGGATCTGGTTGAATTTTCTTGTATTTCTATACATATCCTCGTGCACTGTTTTGGGGATGCAGTGAAATCATGTGGAAACAATCTGATCCTTTTAAGGTGTAAGAACAAGACTTCATTAGGCTGGAGCAGTGCAGTCTTTATTTAGTCTAGGGCTAATTTTGTTCCAATACTGAGGCAATATATAAGTCCTTTGCCTGATGCTCTGTGAGCATGAACTATCCCTTTCTTTTTATAGGTTCTAGAGATTATTCTCTCTGATCTTTTCAGCTATTATTTCCCATTGGTCTTGGGGGAAAATAAGACACATGCACTCAATGGTATTCAGGTGGTGCCTCAAGAGGCCTCTCTCTAGATTTCCAGAATTCTCTCTCTGTCCTGTTCTCCTCTGCCCTGTGAACATTAGCTGCCTTGGCCATTCCAAACTCTACCTCTTTTTAATAAAAAAAAAAAAAAGTTTTTATTTTATTTTTGAGAGTGAGACAGAGAGACAGAGTGCAAGCTGGGGAAGGGCAGAGAGAGAGGGAGACCCAGAATCCTAAGCAGGTTCCACGCTCTGAGATGTCAGCACAGAGCCCAATGCGGGGTTCAAACCCACAAACTGGGAGATCATGACCTGAGCTGAAGTTGGATGCTCAACTGATTGAGCCACCCAGGCACCCCTTAAAAATTTTTTTTTAATGTTTATTTATTTTTGAGAGAGACATAGAGCATGAGTGGGGGAGGGGCAGAGAGAGAGGGAGACACAGAATCTAAAGCAGGCTCCAGGTTCTGAGCTGTCAGGACAAATCCTGACGTGGGGCTCAAACCCACAAACCATGAGATCATGAACTGAGCCAAAGTCAGACATTTAACCGACTGAGCCACCCAGGTTCCCCTCCCCCCCCCAAACTCTATCTGTTTAACTTACGGTGAATGCCAGGGAATGCCTGGCTTTCCCCTTCTTATACTGCATCTTGGAAACAGTCTCCAGACACTAATGTACAGACAATGTCAGGACTCATTTGTTTGTTTCCTTGCCCTTATGGATCATTGTCTGGTGCTGTCTGGTGTCTAATGCTTGAAAATGCATATTTCATTTACTTTATGCAGTTTTCGTTGTTCCAGAGAATAAATCTGGACTGTGTTTCTCCATCTTGACTGGACTCTAACTTTGTATTTCCGAATTTTACTTTTATAAAACTAAATGTGTGGTTTTACATTTATCCCTATAAATTTCATATTGTTAATTTTGTCCTTTTTAATTCTCTTCTAATATTTTGTGGTTTTTTAGTTAGTATGTGAAAAATTAATAAGCATTATTTCTATGTGCTTGTCACACAGATAAAATATGTAGTTTAGAATAAGACCAGGGTAGATTTCTGAGGCCTTCCACTAGGGATCAACCTGAAGTTCTCCTCAAACCATTAGGCAGTATTCTTTGACAATAATGGTCCCTAGAGATGCAGAATCATCTCATATATGTAAGCACGGAGCTTACATACCCATCTACTGTCCATAAAAACAATGAGTCTTTATCACTTTCTTTGCAAAAATTAAGGTATTCTATGTTTATTGCTTTCCCTAAATTTAGAAACTGCCACAAAAGGAGTTTAGCTTATTCTCTATGGCTTTTTCTTAATGAATTCATGTTGGTATCTGTAGATAGATGTCTGCTTCCAAACAATTGCATAATCTGTTCCAGAATTGAGCTAAAAATCCACATCAAGATTAAGTAGATCTATAGCTTCCAATTTTTACCTTTTCTAAAAAGAGCCATTTGTCCATTTCTTATTTTCTATCATTGGTCTTGTTTATCATGACTTTTCAGAAACTGCCAACTATATTTTGGGGGCTATAATGCAAATTTTTTCAATATTCTGCTTATTATCTCCAGTATATTACTCAGCTATGTGAAGTTCCTTCTATATAGCAGAGATTTAAATTTAGCATGGCTAAAAATTTTAAAACATCATTGTCAGAAAAGTTTAATGAAATTTAAATGCCTTTGTTATGTAGCTTAACCTGATAAGAGGTCCAACCAACCATATTTGTTTTTAAGGTTGTCAGTTTGAATACTATTATCCATGATGGAGAAAAAAGAAAAATAGGAATCTTATTTTCCTTCTGTGATTTGTTAACATGACCTATTGCCTGAATAACTAAATAACATACAATATTCAAGTAGTGGTCCTAAATTGTCACTGCTGTTTTCCTTGGTCAGAACATAATCCAAATGGTCATTGCCATTTTTCTTCCTAATCAAAATGCACTTTGTTGCCTGCCCCCCTTTTTTTTGCTTTTGGAAAAAGATTAGTTCATTCTGTGATATGTAGCTTTCCTGCTATTATTTGTACAGGTTCTCACAATTTTTATAGCTTCATGCTATTCCTATATGCACCCAAATCAGGTATACTAATATGTTTTTATCCCAGAATAAATCACTGTAAAGCAGTGCATAACCGACTACATTCTGTGAAAACTTACAGTTGATTAGAAATTTAGCTTCTGCACATGCACAAAGTAAATCCAAGTATGGGGAATGGTTTCGGGAACCAAAGTTTGGGGCTTAGTGAACTCATATAACAATGACTTCAATAACTGGGGGGAAAAAGTCATCAGGCTCTGCGCTAACAGCCTGGGGCCTGGAGCCTGCTTCAGATTCTGTGTCTCCCTCTCTCTCCACCCCTCCCCTACTCATGCTCTGTCTCTCTCTAATGTAAATATAATAAACATTTAAAAAAATAAAGGAACTGTGTTAACAGAAAATCATCAGATTAGGAGAAAAGTGACATGATGATAATGGCAAAGTTACATGGTCTAAATTTTTGTGTTAAAAAAAAGTGAAGTTTTCCATCTTAAAGTCATAGCCTCTTGGTGAATTGTATTGTTTAGTGGAAGGCTTGACTCTGAAAATAAACAAGTTTACTCACTGTCAGATGAAGTTGGTTTTCAGACAAACTAGTGATTGTGGTATATTATCTTGACTAGAACAACTTCATTTCTCTACTCATCTTTGGAGGTAGGTCTCCATTGGTCTGTGATTCCAGTGGATGAACAATAAACAGTTAAGGATCGAAATTTGGTGAGTCAGAAACACTGAATCTGGGTAAGGTAGGAGAGCTACAGACACCCTCTTATGTAGGTGTCTAAATACTGCAGTGGAATTATTTACTCATCCCCAAATGGTACATTGTTACATGCCTCCCATGAAAATAATCAGTAAAACATTTAGCCAAGAATGTTACCTACTTTTGTTTCTGAATACCTTCTGATGATAATCTAACAATAAATAGTTGCTAAGAATTGTAGGACAGTGTACAAAGATTCTTTGAGCACTTTTAGGAAGTTTACATAGTTACTTTCCTGTCTCCAAGAAGTCTATAAGTATAGTAGGAGAAATAGGATTCTGAAATACTCTAATGGTTGTAAATGTTAGTATTTAGCTAACATTTATTGAGTGTCTACAACGTACCAGATACCATTCTAAGCACCAAGGATACTGTCATGAACAAAGTACACAAAAATTCGTGCACCTACGGAATTTACATTCTAGTGGGGTAGGAGGTAGAGAGTCTGAAAATAAATAGTCTAAATAAGTAGGTGAGATAAGTAAAACTATAGGATTTTATAGACCACTGCTAGAAATACAATGCAAACCACATATGTAATTGTCAATCTTCCATTAGTCATATTTAAAAAGTAAGAAGAAACAGGTGAAATTAAATTTCAATAAGTTTATTTTGGAAAAAAATTAGTGTACAAAGGTTGTGAGTGTAATACAGAGAGTTGGTGTATAGGCTCCACTCAATTTCCCTATTGCTAAGATCTTATATTAACATGGTATATTTGTTGAAATTAAGACACCAACACTGGTATGTTACTATTAACTAAACCACAGGTATTTATTATTTGGATTTCATCAGTTTTTCCATTAATGTCCACTTTCTCTTCCAGGATGCAATCCATGATACCATATTGCACTTAGCTGTCATGTCAATCTCTCCTGGTCTGTTACAAGGGATACAAATTATCATAATATATTTTATTTACTACAGAATATAAAAAATATAATTTAAAACAGTGATCAATAATTTTTACATTATCCATAATATGTTTTACATTATTTTTTCATACTAAATATTCAGAATCCAGTGTGTATTTACACTTATAAGCACTTTCATTGAAAGTACTTAATCTGCATTTAGATCTCACAAGATTTACAGGTGAACAAGTAGATTCACATACTCAGGTTCTAAACATACTTAAAAATCTTCCAATAATTGCACTAAGTATCAGTTTTTAAATTTAAATTAATTAGGTTCATTATTTAAAAATTTAGTTCCTCAGTTGCACTAGCCACATTTCAAGTACTCAATAGCCATATATATATGTAGCTAGTAGCTACCATATTGAACAGTGAAGCTCTAGACCACTGTAAGGACCTTTGGCTTTTATTCTGAGTGAGACAGGGAGCTCTGAAGGGTTTTGAGCAAACAAGTGACATGAGGTAATTTAAGAATATTCTGCTGTGTTAAATAAATTGAAGTGAGGCAAAGGCAGAAGCAAGGAGACAAGCCAGGAGGCTATTGCACAAATCCAGGTGAGTGATGGACTAGAGTGGTAGCAGTGAAGGTGGAGAGAGGTGGTAGGATTCCAGGAGTATCTTGTTGGACCTAACACACTATGCTCTTAGATAGGGTCTTGGATGACACCAATGATTTTGGCCTAAAAATGAGAACAATGAAATTATCTTTTACAGAGATTTTGTAAGAAGCAGGTTTGGGGAGTAAAGAAGACGGGGGGCTCAGTTTTGCACATTTTGAGTTTTAGGTGCCTGCGAGACATTTAAGTGGAGATGTTCAGTAGTCAGTGAATATGAGTCTGGAGTTGAGGGAAGAGAGTTCAGCTGGACAGATACATTTAGTATATAGCTGATATTTAAAAATTAAGACTAGAGACCACCAAGGGAATAAGTGTACAGAAAGAAGTATCAGGCTGAGGTTATTCAGCAGCTGTATTTTTAGGAAAATGCAAGTTTTGAAATCAGGCCCCAAGAAATCAACAAGAATTGGTGGAATAATCAATTCCTTGCAGTTAAAAAATTCCTTGCAATGATGCAAAGGTACGGGTTAGCCAACCATGCTACAACAGATGATTTTGCTCTGCTGAAGTAAAATCACATACCAAGTAGATATGGAAACATGCATTAAATGAGGAAAGGCTTTCTTGCTGGCTAAGTGGCTAGCAGAGCTGCGAATGTGAGGGTTCTAAGGACAGCCTGGAGTTAGGTGACAGCTGTAGTTTCTACACACACAAAATCAACCAGCCTGCTCCACCATACCGCATTTGTCCTAATGCTAGTACAACAAAGACAGCTCTCCCACTGGCAGAGAAAAGTGTTGCCTTGGATCACAAAGCCACTTCAGCAGCAGAAGCCTCGCTTGGGTAGATTTCTAGGGAGGTGCCCTTTCCCAGAGGGCACCTGAGCTCTTAAATGGGACAAACTCGGAGAGAGGGGGCTGATCCGGCAAGTTCAGGCGCAGCAATCCGACAGCTCGTAATTGTGTGCAGAATCCTGACAAAGGGGAAGGCCTTGGATTAAAGAGGAAGGGCGGAGTTACTAAATTTAGGTCGGTGGGAAAGCGTTAAGTTAAAGCTCAAGGACAATAAGCACTGAGATTTTCGAGCCGGCCACAGGGTTGAAAGTAGCTGAGATCGATCCGTTCAGGCCATCTCCTCCCTAAACCGGTCAGTGGGGAGCATGAAGGACAGAATCGGGAGGCAGTGGGGCGGAAAGGGCCGACTCACAGGGCACCTTTTACATCCCGAGCAACGACCTTATCACTCTTTTCCTCTCACCCAGGTAGCCCCGCCCAGGGGCGGTTCCCTCCCAGGCAAAAATTTGGCCTGGTTAAACCGGGAAGTGCAGGAAAGCCTGCTCAAAGACACCTCCAGACCGCCCACGGAATTCGAGCACCTTCCTACCGCAGGGGCCCCGCCGGCGTTGGGAGCGCGAGACACTCCCAACGCGCAAGTGCGGGTCACGCCCTACGCACTCGAGCCAATCACAGCAGACGTTCTCACGTGACTAGAACTGAGCAATGAGCAGACACGGAGATAGCGGCGGGGAAATTCAAACGTGTTTACGGAGAGGGATTTGGATTCCATCTTTTCTTCCCATCTGCGCTTTCAGGCGGTGAGTTCTCCCTTGCGGGCACACCGAGGAACCGCGGCGGCCCGTGTGTAGGTTGTTTAGCCGTGAGGGTCGGGGAGTGGTGAGGGCGAGGCAAGGAGGGCTCAGAGCCTGGTAGGAGATGTGGGGCGCGGCTGAACGAACTGGAGGGGGAGGGGAAGTCTTGCTGCTTCCGCCCGTCCGGCGGGTGATGAGGGAGATTCTGCAGACCCTGGAGCAGGAGGTGGGTGTGTACCTCGGGTGTGGCACCTGCGGAGAGTTTGGGGGACAGGAAATCCTCTCCCAAAAGACACGCCCTCTCGTCTGGTATTTTAGAACAGAGTGAGGAGATGGCGGCCCCCTTCTGACAGTTACCTTTCGAACCTGACTTAAAATAGTGGTATCTAGCTGCCCACTCACTCACCCATTTTCATTGTCAAACTCGAGGTCGGGGCGGCATTGATGTCAGTTACCCTGGGTTACTAGGTTAATGTTTGAGAATCACAAACCCGAGATTGATAGGAAGAACGACTGCAGACACTTTGCAACATCACCACCGTGCACATGAGCAAGTGTGCAGTAGTGTAAGAATACAGTAGATTCTTGGTTTTAGAATGATTGAGATAGCAAATCATAATTATGCCAGACATGCAATAGAACAAGTCTGCTGATATCCCATTTATCAATAAAGGGTTATGATGTTGTACATATTCTGCTTTGGAAGCACTTGTAGTGTGCAGGTTTACTGGCATACAGCAGATGAATAAAAGAATGGTTATTTTCGTTACCAAAAATATTCTTTATGTCTATATGTTATTACCAGAATCCAAGCAAACATTCCCTCACATTAAAAAAATAATAAGTGAATATGCAGATGGGCCAGAGAAAATAATTCTGGATAAAGTGAAAGGAAAAGTGTGGAAGAAAAATGGAAAGTGTGAAATTAAGGAGGGGTAGCAATATCTGTGTTGTGCAATGACTTCGTTGAAGTTCTTTTGGGAAGAAAAGGTGTACGTGGCCTGTTGGAAACCTTGCTGGACAGACTGCAAGGATGTGCTGTTTTTATACATATAGCTTCACAAATACCACTCTAATATCTGAGTTTAGATGTGTTCGTATAACTAATGCTATAGACTTCTGGGTTTAAAAAAATCTAGTTGAAACATTTTTTTTTCTTTAATGATAGTAAAAAAAAAAGAACGATATGACCAGTTCACTTTTTTGCCTTAGAAATGGAGGCTGAGGACTTAAGTGGCAGAGAATTGACAATTGATTCTATAATGAACAAAGTGAGAGATATTAAAAATAAATTTAAAAATGAAGACCTTACTGATGAGCTAAGCTTGAATAAAGTCTCTGCTGATACTACAGGTGGGTTCCTTTTCTTTGAGTGCCCTCTAATGTAAAGGAATGAAGTGTTAACCTTGCGTATTCACAATTGGAATTTCCTCAGTAATTGTTCTTTACTAATTAGACAATAGACACTTTATAATTTAACCTCCCCCCCTTTTTTTTTTTTTTAACGTTTATTCATTTTTGAGAGAGAGAGAGAGAGAGCGTGAGCAGGAGAGGGGCAGAGAGAAAGAGAGAGACACAGAATCTGAAGTAGGCTCCAGGCTCCGAGCTGTCAGCACAGAGCCTGACACAGGACTCAAACTCATGAACCTCGAGATCATGACCTGAACCAAAGTTGGACACTTAACCAACTGAGCCACCCAGGTACCCCTATAGTTTAACCTTTCTGTGTGGCAATATTCCCACAATTTTCTGCTTTCTTAAAAATGGAAACAATATAATTTATTACAGTGTTCTCTTAACTCTTCCATTATTGTCAGCTGTTATTTCTGCTGATACACCCGTCAGCAGTAGATATGCCATTTTTCCCCCATTTTTTTCTGTAAACTGAGAAGACGTCACCAATCTCCATGAAATTATGTATAAACTTAAAGTCAAACACTCAAGTCAAACACTCAATTTTTGATAGGGGAGAATCTTCCTATTACTACGCCTTTCTCTTGTTCTCCCTTGCTTACTCTGTTCTAGCCTGCTTCCCTCCTGTCTCTCCTATATGCTAGACCAGCTCCTACCCCAATGCCTTTGTTCTTGCTCTCTGCCTTAAACACCACTCCCCAGATAACTGTCTACCCTTTCCTTTTCCAGGTCTTTTCTTTTCTTTTGTCTTTTTCTTTTTTTTTTAAATATTTTTATTTATTTCTAGGAGAGAGAGAGAGAGACAGCGTGAGCAGGGGAGGATCAGAGAGAGAGGGAGACACAGACTCTGAAATAGGCTCCAGGCTCTGAGCTGGCAGTCAGCACAGAGCCCGACGCGGGGCTTGAACCCACGAACTGCGAGATCATGACCCAAGCGAAAGTCAGATGCTTAACTGACTAAGCCACCCAGGCGTCCCCCTTTTCCAGGTCTTTTCAAAGGTCCTCTCAGTGACACCTTTCTTCACCCACCTATTTAAAATAGCAACCTGCTGGTGTGGGCATGTGTCTCCTCCCTTCCTTCTCTGTATTATTTTTCTCCATAGTACTAATCGTCTTATATCTAATTTACTCATGAATTTGTTTATTGTCTGTCTCCTCCACTAGAATGTAAGCTCCATGATGGCATGATTTTTATCTGTTTTGTTGTATCTACAGAGCTTGGAATGGTGCCTGACATGCAATAGGTACTTAAATATTTATTGGATAATTAATGAGTAAAACGTGCCCAAAGTTTAATACCCTAGCTTTATGAAAAGTTAGCTTAGCAGCCTAATTCTTTCTATATTTCACACTGTTGAGGTTGTTTGAAAAGTGACCTTTGAATAAGTTTGTTATATCTATACTGACCATTAAATGGGTGAAGGATTGAAAATAAATGGAAGAACCTGAAGTCTAGTCAAGATGACAGATAATATTCACTTGAAACAACCTAGAAACCAATCATTTTGGTGTTAAAACAAAATCTTAGTATCACCATACATTATTATATGTATTTAAATAATGTTAACAGAGTTTGAACACCAAGATGCGTATTTAAAATCCTTAGGTCACGTGGTCCCTGGGATGCTCAGTCAGTTAAGCATCTGACTTTGGTTCAGGTCATGATTTCACGGCTCATGAGTTTGAGTACCTTGTCAGGCTCTGTGCTGACAGCTAGCTCAGAGCCTGGAGCCTGCTTCAGATTCTGTCTCCCTCTCTCTCTGCCCCTGAGAGATGTTTATTTATTATCAAAAATAAATAAACGTTAAAAAAAAAAATCCTTAGGTCACTTGGGGCACCTGGGTGGCTTAACTGACATTAAGCGTCAGACTTCAGCTCAGGTCACGATCTCGTGGTTTGTGAGTTTGAGCCCTGTGTCGGGCTCTGTGCCAACAGCTCAGAGCCTGGAGCCTGCTTTGAATTCTGTGTCTCCCTCTTTCTGCCCATCCTTGGCTTATTGCTCTGTCTCTCTTTCAAAAATAAATTAACATTAAAAATTTTTTTAAAAATATCCTTAGCTTACTTAAACCTTTTTTTTTTTAAGTTTATTTATTTTGAGAGAGAAAGTCAGGAAGAGTCAGAGAGAGAGGGAGAGAGAGAATCCCAAGCAGACTCCTCACTGTTAGCACAGAACCCGACATGGGGCTCTATGTCATGAACTGTGAGATCGTGCATGACCTGAGCCGAAATCAAGAGTTGGCCACTTAACCAACTGAGTCACCCAGGCCCCCCAATACTTTTTTTTTTAAGTTTATTTTTTTTGAGAAAGAGAGAGTGTGTGCTTGTGAGCTAGGAAGGAGCAAGGAGAGAGGGAGAGTTAGAATCCCAAGCAGGCTCCATGCTGTCAGCACAGAGCCCAACTCAGGACTATATCCCACAAACTGAGATCGTGAGCTGAGGTCAAGAGTTGGATGCTCAATGGACTGAGCCACTCTGGTGTCCCCAAACAGGTAAATACTTAATATATATTGATAACTGGGACATAAGACAGTATCCTAAATATTGAGAGAAACCCAAAGATGCTTAGAACTATAATTTATAGATAGGGAGAGTTTATCCACTACATTGAATTGTAAAATATGTTTGGCATCAAATGAACACTAGCAATATAAAGATACAATTTAAGTTCTTTTTTTTTTTTAATATTTTTATTTATTTCTAGGAGAGAGAGGGAGAGAGAGACAGCGTGAGCAGGGGAGGGTCAGAGAGAGGGAGACACAGACTCTGAAATAGGCTCCAGGCTCCGAGCTGGCAGTCAGCACAGAGCCCGACTCAGGGCTCGAACCCACGAACCGCGAGATCATGACCTAAGCGAAAGTCGGACCCTTAACCGACTAAGCCACCCAGGCGCCCCACAATTTAAGTTCTAAATAGAAGGAGAATGGAGTACTGAGAGACATGGGGAATACCTTTACAAACATAGTGGTTTTTAGACATCTTGTAGACTGATTTGTTAAGAAAGCAATGGAAGTGAGGTAAAAAAATGGAAAGTGAAATTAGTATCAGTCCAGAGTAAGTTAAAGAAAAATTTAAAAAATTTTTATTTTTGAGAGAGAGAGAACATGCAGGCAGGGGCAGAGAGAGGGAGACACAGAATCTGAAGCAGGCTACAGGCTCTGAGCTGTCAGCACAGAGCCTGATGTGAGGCTTGAATTCACAAACTGTGAGATCATGACATGAGCTGAAGTTGGACGCTTAACCAGCTAAGCCACCCAGGTGCCCCAGTCTAGAATAATTTTAAAATAGAAAAGCAGAGTTAGGTTATGTTTTAGTAAAAAAGTAGAAACGGTAATTTTGTTTATAAAAGCATAGATTTAGCTCTTATTGAAGGTAACTGAAACTGATAGAAGGAATGATAGTTTCTCTGGGAAATCTGAATTTAATAATGTTTAGTACTGACTAAAATATCTTGAACAGGAGACTGACATTAATTCGATTTCTCTTTTTAAAACAATTGACAGTAAAGAAAGTAAAAAAATAAATTACAATCTCTATGGAGAAATATGGGTAACTTGGAGGGAGAAGAAAATAACCATATCAGTTACTTATCTTTTATAAATTGATTTTGTTTAATTGGATTAAAGGTATGTTTGAAGTCTGTGAAGATAATGTTGGATGGATGAAGTTGTAAAGAAGATTATGTTAGGAATAGGGCAATAAGTTTAAAAATTTTTAACGAATAAGTCATTGATGAAGAATTTTCTAACAAAGTTGTTATAGGTGGTAGTGGGGGAGGTATAGGTTTTCTTTGGATATTAGGGTGCTGAAATAGAATTATGCTGCTACAGCATAAAATTTTTTAGACTATATAGGTTTTTTTTTTCTTAATTTTTAATTTATTTAGAGAGAGAACACACTCGTGAATTCGGGAGGGGTAGAGAGAGGGAGAGAATCCCATCCCAAGCATTCCCTGCCCTATGAGGAGGGCTCTGTCTCATGAATCTTTGAGATCATGACCTGAGCCAAAATCAACAGTCAGATGCTTAACTGACTGAGCCACCCAGACGTCCTTACATATGGATTTTTTTTTTTAATAGTTTATTGTCAAGTTGGTTTCCATATGACACCCAGTGCTCATTCCCACAAGTGCCCTCCATGCCCATCACCCCCCTTCCTCTCCTTCCCACCCCCATCAGCCCTCAGTTCCCAGCATTCAAGAATCTATCAATGCTTTGCCTTCCTCCCTCTCCCCAACTATTTTTTCTCCTTCTCCCCCATGGTCCTCCGTTAAGTTTCTCTTAATCCTCCTATATGTGCAAACATATGGTATCTGTCCTTCTCTTCCTGACTTATTTTGCTCAGCATAACACCCTCAAGTTCCATCCACATTGCTACACATGGCCAGATTTCATTCTTTCTCATTGCCATGTAGTATTCCATTGTATAGATGAACCACATCTTCTTGATCCCTTTGTCAGTTGATGGACACTTAGGTTCTTTCCATGTTTTGGCTATTGTTGACAGTGCTTACATAATGGATTTTTTAAAGCTACTTATAAAAAAAACTTATTTCCAAAATTTTCCTTTCCTTCAGAATATGTAACTTTTGGAGTAAAATAAACTCTTAATGAAGACATATATGCAATAAATAAGTTGCTTACATTTATATGAATTGTTAAAGTTTTAAAAAGGTATTTTAAGGGGTTTATGTATATTTATACTAAGGATATAAATTACTAACTGTAATTTGAAGAAAAAGCGCAATTTGGCCTTTGTTGTGGCATCTTTTGTTCTTCTTATTCAGATAACTCGGGAACTGTCAACCAAATTATGATGGCAAACAACCCGGAGGACTGGTTGAATTTGTTGCTCAAACTAGAGAAAAACAGTGTCCCTCTGAATGATGCTCTTTTAAATAAATTGATTGGTCGTTACAGTCAAGCAATTGAAGCACTTCCTCCCGATAAATATGGCCAAAATGAGAGTTTTGCTCAAATTCAAGTGAGATTTGCTGAATTAAAAGCGTAAGTATTCACTTTTGAACTACATTTAACTAAGTACATTACATAGCACATAACTACATTATAAAAGACATGTTATTAGGATTAATTGTAAGAAAGTTAATATTTTTTAACCAAATCCTTTTGTTTATAATTAACAAGTGAATATTGTAAACTCTGTTTCCACAAAAGTTTACGTATTCTGGACTCTGCCTAAAAATGTGTAAAAAATTAACTTACTATTTAATTTTACACAGAAAAAACCAGAATCCCATGTCCTTTAGAAAAGTGAATAAGGAGTTATCAAACTTAGGTAGCTGTGTGTCCTTTTTCCTAGAATTTTACTCTGAAATCTTTATTACAGTATTCAAGAGCCAGATGATGCGCGGGACTACTTTCAAATGGCCAGAGCAAACTGCAAGAAATTTGCTTTTGTTCATATATCTTTTGCACAATTTGAATTATCACAAGGTAATTTGAAAATGTCAAGTCCAAATTTGAAAAATAGTTAACTTTGTGTTGTAACTCACATTCTCATATTAAATCATACATATGAAGTAGAAATTTGAGGCTAAAGGTATAAAAGTTGATCAGTGACAGTATGAAGGAAGAATGCCACTTAAGTGTAAGTGAAGAGAATATTTGTTATACATACTAGCTTTTCTACTTGTAATAGAGAATCCAGAGATATAAGTGTGAACATTGTATTTGTGTTATTACTTAGATTCAGGAAGTGTTTAAAGGAAAGTGGCTTTTTCATTGAGTATTTGTTCAAGAGAAGCATATAAGATAGTTAAATTAGTGCTTAGATAAGCTTTCCTTATACTATGTTTTCATAGTACTAAAATATATACCAAAATAAAATTGTAGTATTAATTGATAGTTCTTTATAATTTAAAACAGAAAAAAGCAAACTGCTGTAGAAGCTTTTATTTCTTGTTCATTTGATTCTTCGTAGTCTGGAGTTTTTGGATAGAACCATGGCAATCTCTTCCACATTTTTAGCCTACCCATTCCTTAGTCCTTTCTTTTTCTCATTTTCTGGGGCTTTTGGTTCCATATTCAGTCTGTCCTCTGGCCACATGTTCCTGTTTCCCTCTGTCTTGTTTCTGCTCCAACTCTAATCCCACTTATTACCTGTGGTGCACACATCATCACAATTGGTTTGGTTCAGCCAGAATCCCCATCATGGTGGCCAAAGCAGGGCTCAGTCACTGGCATGTATTTATTTCCTGGGATTGAGATTATAGAAGAGCACTGTAACAGCTCAGGAAATGGTTTGAGAACCCTGAACTTTTACTTGTTTACATGATTTCTGAGTCCTAGTTATCTGAAACATCTCTAATCTATCCTGTGCTCTGTCAGGTGACTTTTAAAAAACCATTCCTTTTCTGCCTAGGAACATTGATTCCTCCTTGCTAGTTCAAGTAAGTTTGGCAAAACCTTTAATACCCTCTCTCTTCATTCTACTTAAAACATTTGTTGAAATTTTATGGCCTATCAATAGCAACTACAAATTTTGTATCTTTAAAACACACAAATATTGAAAATCTCAAATTTTGTTATCTGTAAAAGAGAAATACATTTTACCACTGCAATTTGGAGTAGCTTCAAGGTCAAAATTATTATTCTGAACAAGGTTATGAATGAGTTTTCAGGAAGTATGCACACCTCTGAAATTCTATGTGCAGTTTGGTGTGTATGGTTGGAGGACAATCCAGTTTCTGTCAGACTCTCAAAGGGGTCTGTTACTTTATTTAATCCCTCTAGTTACTTGCTCTTATCTAGCCTATCTTCTTTTGCTGCCCTAAAATGCTTAAATTGTGAAATACCACTACTCTGAATAAATGTATACTTAGCCACTATCAGTCATATACATTTAAATTCTTAAAATTTATAAACTGTCAGAAGATAGAAACCATTTCTTAATCATTTTTAAATCCTAGGTGCCAAGTGTGTAGCATAGCTGAGTTGCTCCCAGAAATGCTGATAACACATTACATATGATACATGATGTACACATTTGATATTTTTAAATCAAATTCTAGACAAAAGATATTAAGTAGGTTTGCAGCTGAAAGAAAATTTGGTGGTTTACCTGTAGTCAGATAATTATGGTGGTTTTAGTTATTTTTGGGGGAATAGCTAAATCTGTTAGCTAAAGACTAGTCTTTATTATTATTTATTAAAATATGAATCTTTGGATGGAGAATGCCCTTTAGCAAAAGATGTCAACCTTAATAACTAAATGTTGTTATGGGTGATAATTATTGTACTGGATTATAACAGATTGATGTTCTTGGGACTATAGGAACATCTAGGGCTTAGTTTTCCCTTTTACTGCCTTCCCTGAGTTTCTGTTTTATTTGTTTTTTGCTGCCCCCCACTTTATACTGCTTTGTTACATTTCTTTAACTTGTGAAAATGGACAGTATGCTAAAATGAATGCATGATTATGTTACCTACTTATTACATAAGTAAACTATTTGACAAGAGGTATTACCAGAAGAGAGAAATTGCTTTTATTTGCTTATGAAATAAAGTACGTGAATCTTGGAATAAATATTTTTACCTACTTTTAAATTTTTTCTCTAGATCCTAATGAATAAGTATCTGGGGAATGAAGATTGCTGCATTTAAATGACAATTTTTTTTACTTTGTTAGGTAATTTCAAAAAAAGTAAACAACTTCTTCATAAAGCTGTAGAATGCGGTGCAGTACCACTGGAAATGCTGGAAATTGCCATTCGGAATTTAAACCTTCAAAAAAAGCAGCTGCTATCAGAGGAGGAAAAGAAGAGTTTATCAGGTAAGTGTATTAATATGTGCTACTACTTTTCTGTGGTACGTTGTCCTGCAAAAAAGAGTTCAGGATAACATTTTAAAGAAAAGTACCATCTTTGTAGAATGTTCAAAATCTAAGATTAAATTTCAGATGTAAAGGGGGTGTAGCGCTTTTAGAAGTACCAAAATCTTTATTAACCTTGTTGGAATTTTCTTTTTTCTTATCAAACTAGTTAGTAACACATTAAAAAATTCAATCTCATTCTAAGCAAGAGAATGACATTTTAGAAAATAAGAATGTACCTTTATTCTGGAGAACAATTATGTAATTTTGAAATCATTACAAGTATAGTTAGATAATTATGTTCACAACATCTTCATGTCTGCATATACTTCTTTTTTTAATTTTTACTTATTTTTGAGAGAGAGTGTGAGCATGGGAAGAACAAAGAGAGAGAGAGAGACACAGAATCTGAAGTAGACTTCAGGCTCCGAGCTGTTAACACAAAGCCCGACGTGCTCGACTGAGCCACCCAGGCACCCCTTCATGTCTGCATATCTTATTTGGGGACAAATGTTTACTATGAATTACCTTTTGTTTTGAGAGAGAGAAAGAGTGAGTGAGCACAAATGGGGGAGGGGCAGAGAGAGGGAGACACAGAATCTGAAGCAGGTTCCAGGTTCTGAGCTGTCAACACAGCCTGGTGTGGGGGTCGAACTCATGAACCACAAGATCTTGACCTGAGCTGAAGTCAGACTCAACCAACTGAGCCACCGAGGTGCCCCTGAATTATCTTTTTAAGTATTCATGTTTGTGAGATTACTTTTTTGTGTATTTTTATGTCTTTATAAACTTAATTACAATTTAAATATTTTTACAGCATCTACAGTATTAACTGCTCAAGAATCATTCCCCAGTTCACTTGGACATTTACAGAATAGGAACATCAGTTGTGATTCCAGAGGACAGACTACGAAAGCCAGGTTTTTGTATGGGTAAGGAATCTGAATCTGATTTTTAAACGTTCATCATACATTTACATTATTTATACACCTACATCTATATTTTAGTGTTAGAGTATAACATTAGCAGTTAATAGCAATTCCTATGTTAGTATTATTCTTTAAAAATTGGGTGTATTTTCTTCCTGTATAGAGAAAACATGCCCCCTCAAGATGCAGAAATAGGTCATCGAAATCCCTTGAAACAAACAAATAAAGCTAAACGGGTAAGTTACTTTTAATCTACCTTGATTAAAGTAATAGCGGTGAGGTCTATGCTTCTTTCCTAGTTGGTTACTTAATCTTTCAAAACATTTCTAGTCATGTCCATTTGGAAGAGTCCCAGTTAACCTTCTAAGTAGCCCGGATTATGGGAAGACCGATGGTTCAGCTGTACCAAGTTTTACAAAAAGGTATGTTTGAATTTTAATTTTTTAATTTGTTTTGATTAAATATTGATGATAGAATGGTCACAAAGTCTTTTATTGTATAATAGTAATTATGATTAAATATTTTTACTTAGTATTAAAAGTTAGGGACAAAGGAATGAGTGGGAAATAAGACTTTATTTTGCTTTTCACTCATTAAAAATTAAAGAAATGGGAGCATCTGGCTGGCTCAGGTGGTGGAACATGTGACTCTTGATCTAGGGGTTATGAGTTTGAGCCGCATGTGAGGTGTAGAGATTACTTAAAAGTAAAAATCTTAAAAAAATTAAAGGAATGATTAACAAATTCGGGAACATGGAGGAAAGAATATTAAATCAACATTAAGCTTCAAAGATATATGCAGATGTCTTTGTGTACATTTTTTGCTTATGGGTAGCTTCTCTGGTAGGAATCTGTTTCTCATGTGTGTGAAAATCTTCATAGCAGGGGTGGAAGGAGGTCTAGGAACAATTTATTTGCTAGTGAGTTTAAGGAAAGGAGCAGCTATCAGTGGGGAAGAAGATTAATTCACTCATTTGCTTCAGAGCCCAGGGCATCAAGAGGTGGGGCAGAGCAGGTAGAGATGAAATATATTGTTCATCACATCCAGTGTGTTCTCCTTCCTTCAAGCTGAGTATTTATCCCCTTAAAAGAAGTGGGAATCTAGTATTCTAGCTTAGCTAAGGGAATTATTCTGACCTGTTCTTAACTCTAACCATTCTTGATAACCTTATTTCTATTAGAAAAGGCTCCTTGGATTCCAGAGAATCGTTTTGCAAATAAACTTCAGAAATACAACGGGTTGTTTTTTATTATTTATTTTTAAAATGTTTATTTATTTTTGAGAAAGAGAGCACACACATAAGCACAAGCAGGGAAGGGTGAGGGGCAAAGAGAGAGGGAGACAGAGAATCCTAAGCTGGCTCACACTTGTCAGCACAGAGCTTAATACAGAGCTTGAACCCACAAACTGTGAGATCATCACCTGAGCCAAAATCAAGAGTCACTGGATGCTTAACTGACTAAGCCACCCAGGCGCTCCTGATTGTTTTTAGTTGGCATCTTTAATTAAAATCCTGTTACACTTTGGGCGTCTGGGTGGCTTAGTCGGTTAAGCGTCCGACTTTTGTTTAGGTCACGATCTCGCGGTTCCTGGGCTCGAGCCCCGCGTCGGGCTCTGTGCTGACTGCCAGCTCAGAGCCTGGAGCCTGTTTCAGAGTCTGTGACTCCCTGTCTCTCTGACCCTCCCCTGCTCACGCTGTCTCTCTCTCTCCTAGAAATAAATAAAACATTAAAAAAATAAATAAATCCTGTTAACACTTAACACTTGACTAAAGATACATGCTAAGAGAACATTTGGGTTGTCCAGAATCTTATGAGATGACTTTAATCTTGTCTCCATTTTAGATACCTATCTGAATAATAAAAGGAGACTTTCCCATTGTAAAAAAATAAAAATAAAACAAATCCAGCCATTTTCTTGGTGCTTGCCATGATACACTGTATGCTAGGCACTGTGGAGGCCCATGGAAAGGTTTATACTCTTAGGCTAGTTGCAATCTGAAGTGTAGTTTCACCTACGTTCTGCTGTCCCCTTCTTTACCACATTCACACTTAGCCCCAACTGTTACTTACTACAGTCACCTACCACTTATCTCTTTCATCATTGTCCAGCACCTACTTCATTATATTTGTACTATAATCATGTTATTTTTAAAAAGAATTTTTTCAAGAAATCTTTACAATTAAAAAGTGTACATATTGTTAAAAAGTCAACTTTAAAATGGAAAAAATAACACATTGAAAAAATAAGTTTCAAATTAAGCTTTAAAACTATTTTGGTTTGTGGGTAATAGACAGACCTCTGGATCAGAACACGGATATATGATTGTACCTGGATCTAAATCAAGTGGAAATGATTCCAGTGAGTTGAGAAATTTAAAGGTATTTTAATTTTTAAATCTTTCTGTGGAGCGAGGTTTCCTGATCTAGGATCCATGGAGTTTTCCCTGGGGAAGGGGTCCAACAGTGTTTCTGAAGCCCCAAGAGATATAGGACCACTAGTGGGAGGGGTCCAGAAGTCCTAAACTGTTCCTCAAAAGTTGAGGTGGTAGAGAGATGATCAGTGATCTCCGGGGATAACTATGACATAATAATTATGATGCTTATGTTTAAGCAGCTTAATTGGCCTGGGTTTGGAAATAGCTGTGGGAGCCATTCCCCCCAACTTTTGTTTCTTGGTTGTTGTGCTTAACCATATGATCTGACAGGGCATCTTATACAGCAATGAGAGTAGATTGTGATGTGTCTTCATAAATGCAAAGACGGGACACAGTTTAAGTCTCATACTGTTATTATACTTGAGTTCAACCCATGGCCTCACAATGTGGGTCTTTTCAATTTTATATTTTTTGTAATTCATCTCTTTCATGGTCTATGCTTAATATTTGAACTAATCACAGCTACCTTAGAGAATAGTGCATAGTTGTTTCAAAAGTTTACTTTTTGGATTTTAAAATAACTATTGGTTTAGATTTATACAAATCTGAATTTTCACTAAAGTTATTTTGGGGATAAAATACAATCATAGTAACAAAATAATGAGGCATGTCTTATGTTAGATTCAAATTTTCAGCCTCTCTTTTTAAGTGAATGTATTTTAGTAGTTGATTATGTCCATTGAAAGCACATTGGCCAGATTTATGGTTATGGCCGATTCCACTGCTCTAGTCAATAATTTAAGAAGTTAATCTTTCCTCAGAGTTTTATTATAGTAGATAATTTTCTTAACAATCTTTTCACATAGATGAGACTTTAGTATATTGAACACTAAGACAAATTAGTACTATTATTGTTTATGAGACTTTATTTTTTGCATCTTATTCTTTTCATGTAGTCTATTCAAAATATCTATTCCAAGGAACCTCTGTTGTCGGATGAGAAGAGTTCTGAGCTTATTACAGATTCAGTAACCTTGAAGAATAAAACTGAATCAAGTCTTCTAACAAAATTAGAAGGTAATGGAGACAAAATAGGCTTTTATTAATTAAGAATAGCACTCTGGTGCTTGTGAAAGTTGACCAGCCATCTAAAAATTGCAATATAAGACTATATGTCCCTTTATCTTGTATGCTAATTGAATAATATAGGGTGTATGAAAAGTATTGAATTCTGTAGCAACGGAAGTTTATATGACTAAAAGCTGTGTAAAAGGAAGAGTGGAGGGAAAGTACATTGGGGCTGAGTTAGGTTTCTCAGTTGACTTGACAAATACTTTTCTGGAAAAAACACAAGCTGTATCTATATGACAATTCTCTTTCCTCTTTTATCTGACATTTGGTGTTCTACTATATGAGTACTATGATAAATGTTCTAAGGGTATGTAAATGAATGAAACAGGGTCCCAAGAAGATTGCCATCTAGTATGGGAGACAGACTGATAAATATAATGCTATGTAGAATTTTAGAGGGTATCATGAGAAGAATGTAAAATGCTATGAGAATTCAGAGGATGGAGAAACATTGACTATTTGGTTTAGGGTAAATAAGAAAATGTTTCATGGAGGAGAAAAGAGGTGAAGAAACATTTGCTTTTAAATAGGAAGAAATGGCAGTGATAGAGTATTTCAGATGGAGGAAATAATTAAAGCAAAAGAATAAAACATTTTAGGAACAAGAGACAGTCTATGCAGAAAACTATAACAGGTCATATAGAAGTAGAAGATAAGATGAGATAAAGTGAACTCCATGCTTACGTTTTTTTTTTTTTTTTTTTTTTTGTAGATATCAGAGTACCATTAAAGATTTTTGAACAAGATCATGAATTAGATGATCCTTGTCCAAACAAAGGTTACCAGATTGACTAAATTTTTCCTTTAATTGGACTGAGGAGGAAAACTGGGACATACTAGGCTTGCTGAGACCCTTTGGTTTCCAAAGTGGAACTTCCCTCGTGTTAGCCCTGAAAGTTCTATATAGCATGGTGGCCCCCACTTTCCAGTAAACTCGGACTGTTATTCACCCTACAATGGTCTATTTGCCATTATTTTGACTCAGAATAGATTCCTGTCTCTAGTATTTGAAGGATATTTTCATGGTATCTAGTATAAATTGATATTATTGAAAAATCATCTTTACCAATTACTAATCGTATACCTAATGTTTTTCAGTAAATACTTACCTTCATAGTGCCAATAATACTTTATTGTATAGTAAAACTTCCAATTACAAAATCATGCAAATTGTGAGAGTACAGTCTATTGAAATATCATTCTATTCATACACATTTCTTTTGAGGGTATCCAAAGAATGGGTTGTAGGGTCACAGTATGTGCATATGTTCAACTTTGGCAGATAGTGCCAGTTTTCTAGAATGGTTGTCCCTTTGACCAGCAGGAATTGCTTGCTCCATATTAGTCCCAATTGTTTTATTGTTGGTTTTTAATTTTAGACATTTGGATGCTGCTAAATGTTATCTCACTATGGTTTTAATTTACGCTTCTCTGATGGCTTATGATGCTGAACATCTTTTTCTATGTTTATTGGCCATTTGGATATCCTCTTATGAAGTACTGTTTGAAACTCTTGCCAATTTTTCTACTGGGTTTTCTTATTCTCATTAATTTCTAGGACATATTTATGTCATCTAGATATGTATCCTTTGTTGGATATGTGTGTTAAAAGTAATTTCTCCCATAATGTAGTAAAGACTTTTTAGGAAAAGAAATGCTTATTATCATGTGTTTTAATTTATCAGTCTTTTCCTTTGTGGTGTTTCCTGTGTCTTTTAACAAATCTATGCCTACTCCAAGATTGTAATGATATTTCCATATATTTTAGATGATTTACTAGATGTTTGCCCTTCACATTTGGACTTATTTTCTAACTGAATTTAATATTTGTATATATGTAATATGAAGTATCAAGATTCTGTTGTTTTTTTCCCCCACGTAGATATCCAGTTGGTTCAGCATCCTTTATTGAAAAGACCCTCTTTTCCCTCACTGGATTATAATGTTTATTTGTTTATTTTTGAGAGAGAGACAGAGTGAGCAGGGGAGGGGCAGAGAGAGAGGAAAACAGAATCCTGAACAGGCTCCAGACTGTCAGCACAGAGCCTGATGTAGGGCTCAAACTGATGAACCATGAGATCATGACCTGAGCCAAAACCAAGAGTCTGATGCTCACCTGACTGAGCCACCCAGGCACCCTTCCCTTAGTGAATTATAAATTAGATGATCCTGTGTGTGATATCTGCCTTTGGATTCTTCTCTGTTCCATAGTTCTTTGTGCCAATACTATTTTATTTACTGCAATAAGTATATCAGTTATAAAATCTTCCAACTTCATTCATCTTCAAGGCTGTGTCAGCTATTTGGGCCTTTTGGGTTTCCATATAAATATTAGAATCTACCAGATTCTTTGTTTTAATGGGATTTTTTTTACTGAGATCTTAATGGAACAGGTTGACATCTCAGCAGATAGGTTTTCTAATCCACTAACTTGACGTATCCCTTCATTCATTTAAGTAGTATTTAAGATGTTATTGAGAACTATTTTGTGTTAGAGATTTTTCTTCTCTTTTGCTAGAGTTATTGCTAGATATCTAACATTTGATACTGTGATGATGAATGGAATATTTTTAAGACATTTTTTAATCTTCTACCTCATTGTTGCTGGTATATAAAAATGCAACTGGTTTTAGCTATTGATCTTAGATACAGTGAGTTATCAAATTCATGGAATAATTCTAATATTTTTCTATGAATTCTTTCATGTTGTTTGAAAATAATATAACACGTTTTTCCTACTATTCCTTTTAACCTTCATTTTTTTCTTTGTTGTATTGCATGTAACACCATAGTCATTAATAGAAGGGATGATAGGTGAGCAATCTTATCTCATTACTTATTTTAGAGGGAAGCTTTCCATATTTTACCCTTGTATGGATAATTGCTATAGATTTTTTATCTAATATCAATATCTAATATCAAAACAGTAAATATCTAATATCAAAACAGTGAATTTTGCTTTATACCTAGATTGCCATTAGATTTTTTTTTGGGAATATTGAATTTTGTCAACTGCTTTTTCTGTGTTTATTGAGTTGATCATGTATTTTTCTTCTCAGTTCTCTTATTATGGTAAATTAATTGATTTTCACATGTTTAGCAAACTTCACATTTAAGAATAAACATAATTTAGTCATAATTCATTATCCCTTTTATCAGTTGCAAATATTTGTTTTAGGATTTTTGCATTATCATGGTGACAATGAATATTGATATTTATAGAAGAGTAAATACAGTGTTGAGGCTTTTTTGTTGGGAGACCATTAAGAAAATAAGTTACAGGCTAGTTTAAGGTAAAATTTTTGTTAAAAAAACTAAAGGTCTAGGGGTGCCTGGGTGGCTCAGTTGGTTAAGCATCTAATTTCAGCTCAGGTCATGATCTAGCAGTCCGTGAGTTCAAGCCCCACTTTGGACTCTGTGCTGACAGCTCAGAGCCTGGAACCTGCTTCAGATTCTTGTCTCCCTCTCTCTCTGCCCCTCCCCGGCTCACGCTCTTTGTTCTCTCTCAAAAATGAATAAACATTAAAAAAATGTTTTTAAATACTAGAGGTCTATGAAAAGTGAATTAGCTTTTCTTTATTAGTAAGACCTTATGATATGTATGTGTTTTTGAAATTTTTATTTATTTATTTGGTGTTTTCTGGTGAAGACCAGAAGTATTTAAATTCAAATGGTCTGGAATAAAGTTCTAGGTAGTAACTTAGAAACAGGGTTGTGTTATACCTTAGTAAAATGACTTAACTAAAACTTAGTTGTCAGCAGCTGGCTTAATGTTTTTAGTTTCTCTGTTTTTAAGAGCAAAGTACTAATACAGTTTGTAACAGGTGTCGTATTTCAGATTTAATTTTATTATCAAATATTCTTTCCTTTTATTGATAACAACAACAAATGCAATTTCAGAAATTAAGGAACATCAAGAACCAAAGGTTCCAGAGAGTAACCAGAAACAATGGCAGTCTAAGAGAAAGTCAGAATCTATAAACCAGAATCCTACTGTATCTTCAAATCAGTGGCAGATTCCAGAAATAGCCCGAAAAGTTGATACAGAGGTAACTTTCCTTTCCTCTATAGTGTAACATTGCCATTGTTTGTAATGTAATGATCGTGTTAAATCTTTTTCTTTCATTAAATCGTTATGGACCATTTTTAGTGGAATAGTTTACTTAAAAGATGTTTCTTATTATTCACAAAACAATGATCACGAATAGTCACAGAATCAGTAAAAATATATGTCAAGATGAAGTCTTTTTTTTATTTTCGGTGGTGTTTCTAGATTTCTGGTAGACTGGTGCAGAGGTCACCAAACCATAGCCTGTCAGTCGAATGTAGTTCTCAGCCTGTCTATAGAATATAGTTCATTGGAACACATGACCATTTATTACTGCCTATGACTGCTTTTGAACTGTGACAGCAGAACTGAGTAGTTGCAACAGAGACCTCTGTCTTAAAAAGCCTCAAATGTTTATTATTTTGCCCTTTACAGAATACAATATTCTAATCCCTGAACCAGTGCAATGCTATACCAGAAGATTTGACAAATTTCCTATTATCCCATGGATAAAATAGAAAAATATAGACTAGACAGTGCATGTGAATTTAATAACAGGTTTAATAATCATTCCCAGTGGTCAAAGGTTGTTTCAGAAGGAATGATCTTGTAGGCTACTAGAGAGTCCATACCTATATATAGTCCATGGCTATACCTTCCTCACTGTTTTTCGTTATATTCTAACTCATTGGTTCTCACATAGTTTGGTCTTGGGACCCTCTTTGTCTCTTCATTATGAAGATGCCTAAAGAGCTTTGCTTATGTAAGTTATATTTATCTGTATTTACTGTGTTAGAAAGTAAAACTGAGACATTTTAAAAGTGTTTATTAACTTACTAAAAATACTAATAAATCATCACATGTGAATATATATATACTTTTATATATTTATGTACTTTTAAAAATAAGTATTTTTATGTTTTATTGAGGTATAGTTGACATATAACATCAATTTCAGGTGTACAGCCTAATGATTCAATACTTGTATTATGAAGTGATCACCATAATAAGTTCAATTAACATCTGTAGCCATACAGCTACACAATTATTTTTCTTATGGTGAAACTTCTAAGATTTATTCTCTTAGCAATTTTCAAATATGCATATAGTATTAATAACTATAGCCACATGCTACACATGCATCCTCATAACTTATTTTGTAACTGGAAATACCTTTATATCTTTTTATTTAATGTTTATCTCTATTAGAGACAGAGAGGGAGAGGGAGGGGTAGAGAGAGAAGGAGACACAGAATCTGAATCAGGCTGCAGGCTCTGAGCTGTCAGCACAGACCCCGATGTGGGGCTCGAACTCACAGACTGCGAGATCATGACCTGAGCCGAAGTCAGACGCTTAACCAACTGAGCTACCCTGGCACCCCACCTTTGTATCTTTTGACCCCCCTTCACCTATTTTGTCCAACATCCATTCCCCACCACTGTCAACTATTAATATGCCGTCTGTATCTATGGAGTTATTTCTTTGTTTCTTTGTTTTAGTTCATATATAAGTGATACTATGCGGTATTTCTCTATCTCTGACTTATTTCACTTAATATAATGTCATCAGCATTCATCCATGTCACAAATGGCAAGATTTCATTCTCTTTTATGGCTAATAATTCCACTGTATACTATACATACACACACACACACACTAACTATATTTTCTTTATTCATTATTCATCCATCATTGGACACTTAGGTTTTCCATGTCATGGCTATTGTAAATAATGCTGCAGTGAACATAGGATTGGTTGTATCTTTTTGAGTTGGTATTTTCATTTTCTTTGGATAAATACCCAGAAGTAGAACTGCTGGATCATATGATAGTTCTATTTTTAATTTTTTGAGGAATCTCTCTACTGTCTTCCATAGTGGCTGCACTGATTTACATTCCTACCAATTTTCCACAAGAATTCTCTTTTTTCCACATCCTTGCCAACACTGTGTAGTGTTTGTCTATTTGATTAACAGTCATTCTAACAGGTGTGAGGTGGTATCTCAATGTGGTTTTGATTTGTATTTCCCTGATGTTGAACATTTCTTTCTATCTATTGGCTATCTATATGTCTTTGGAAAAGTATGTCTATATGTTTAGACATATTTACATATGCTGCCCCAATTTTAACTGGATTGTTTGTTTTTTGCTTTTGAATTGTAGAGATTCATTATATATCTTGGATATTGACCCTTATCATATATGATTTGCATATATTTTCTCCCCTTTATTAGTTTGACTTTTCATTTTGTTAACAATTTTCTTTGTTATACAGAAGCTCTTTGGTTTGGTATAGTCCCACTTATTTATTTTGCTTTTGTTGCCTTTGTTTTTGGTGTCACATCCAAAAAAATCCTTGCTAAGACTCATGTCAGGGAGTTTATTTCCTATGTTTTCTTCTAGAAATTTTATGGTTTCAGGTCTTACACTCAAGTCTTCAATCCATTTTGAGTTAATTTTTGTATATGGTGCAAGAAAGTGCCCTGATCCCATTCTTTTGCTTATTGCTTTCCAGTTTTCCCAACACTATTTATTGAAGAGACTTTATCTTATTTTTTTAGAGAGCTAAGTAATGAAGTAAATAATAAATATTAGATGGGAAGAACCCTGACAGATTAAATTATGGATCATATGAAACAGCATCTTTCCTGTTTTTCTCTTTGAAACTTGAAAGTCAGTAGCAGGGTGAGAAACCATTTATTTGTCATTAGGGAAATGCAAATCAAAACCACAATGAGATACCACTGCACACCCAGGAAGATGGCTATAATTAAAAAGAGACAATAATAAATGTTGGTGAGGAAGTAGATAAATTGGAACCCTCATACACTACTGGTAAGAATATAAAATGGTGCAGTTACTTGGCAAATGGTATGGCAGTTTCTCAGAAGGCTAAACATAGACTTATCATATGATCTATCAATTCTACTTGTAAGTATATACTCAAGAAAACTGAAAATCTATATCCACACAAAAACTTGTACGTGCATGTTCATAACAGCGTTATTCATAATTGACAAAAGTGGAAATAATCCCAAATATCCAACAACTGGTGAATGAATAAACAAAATGTGGTACTCTAATTTTATTATTTTATTTTATTATTCAACAATGAAAAGTAATGAAGTACTAACAAATGCTACAATATGGATGAGCTTTAAAGACATACTAAGTGAAAGAAATCTATCACGAAATGCCACATGTTATGTGGTCCCGTTTATAAGAAATGTCCAGAATAGGCAAATCCATACAGAGGCAGAAAGTAGATGAGTGGCTGCCAGAGACTGGGAAGAGTAGAGAATAGAGGGTGACCACTAATGGACATGGAGTTTCTTAGGATGACGGAAATGTTCTGTAAATAAATAGTGTTAATGATTGTGTACTCCTGTGAACATACTAAAATCTGCTGGATAGCACACTTATGAAAAGAAGAAAAAGAAATTAGGTGGTTTCCTGAGGTCATTCCTTCTCCAGCAACCCTTTCCAGTAGAGATTGTTTTTGTCCCACTTCTTACTTACTTATAGTTAGAAACTCCCTGTAGCTATGTCCAGATCATTTCTTCTCTTTACAGAGCCCTGACCTTTTGAGGCTTCTGCTTTTTGGATATACTATCCTGTTCCTTGCTCATTGCTATCATCTTTGAACATCCTAGTGACTTCCCATCATTCCTTGAAGATATTTGGCTCTGGATCACTTCCATCTACTTCTAATTCATAATTTCTTCCTCTCATGGCCATTTCCTTAATTTCACTTAATTTCACCATTCCTATGTGGTTTTACTGATTAAAGAAAGACAAGTTTTCAGAAGTAGAGAGTATGCATTTAGATTATGAAAGTTCAGTAATGGTTATAGTAGTCCAGATGGCAGAGGATATTAGATCCTGTTTTGTTAAACAATACCATGTGTCTTCCCTCTACTTGTAATCCTTTCGAGGAAAATATAAGGCGTTGGAACTTAGAGTAAAAGAGCTATACTGAAAAGTTATTGGAAGTCTGGAATATATATGTTCACTTATTTTAGCATGTTTGTGTATTTTATATTTTTATTTTTTTCTTTTAGAAATTAAAATGTTTGTAAAACTATTGAACAGGTGTCTAAAAACTGTAAATTATGATTTTTTTTGATTTAGCAAAAACAAACCACTTTTGAGCAACCTGCCTTTTCCGTTTCAAAGCAGTCACCACCAATATCAACACCTAAATGGATTGACCCAAAATCTATTTGTAAGACACCAAGTAGCAGTGCCTTGGATGATTACATGAGCTGGTAATTACTTTTGGCATTCTAGTTTGGCACAGTGGAAATAACATGGGCTTCGGGGTTAAATAGATCTGGAGTTGAATCATGCTCTGTTATTTTAAAGAATTTCCAAATTATTTTTCTGAACATCAGTTTTTTACCTGTAAAAGGGGGGGAGGGGAAGGTGGCTATAATACATTTTTAAGGATTGTTTTGAAAGTCTCATATTGTAATCTGTACCTGCAATGTATAAATACTCTAAATATGTAAAACTTCTTGGTAATTATGCATTGCCACATGGATATATTTCTATAGTTGAGAGAGGTATTTTAAAGGTTAGCATTCTTAGACATGATAAAAGGTAGGTACATTTTATAGCATAGGAGGGGTTTTCATTGGAACGTGATAGTTTCTGAAAGAAGTTAGTTGTATAGGTCACATATCCTGGGAGTGTTCAAAGGTAAGAGACTTGAGTGGATGCAATGAGGGATCAGTGAAGAACTTGGATGGTCAGTGTATTTTATAGAAAACATAAGGGATATCGCAAAAGCAAATTAATGACATTTCAAAGAAAGAAAAGGAAGGAATGTGGCACATCATATCATTCAACTAGTAGCTATATTTTTAATGTCTTAGAGGATAACTTAAGTCCATGATGCCTTTTGTTTTTAATTTTCATAATGTAATTTTTGATTTTAATTAGAACTGGCCTTAGAGTTTTATAGCCTAGGCTCTTACCAATTTAATATAGTTTTGCTATCTATATATTATCTCATTTTATTATATGTGGAATATATATTTTTTTTAATTTTATTTATTTTGGAGAGAAAGATAGCAGGGGAGGAGAAGAGAGAAGGAGAGAGAGAGAATCTGAAGCAGGCTGTAGGGCTTGAACTCAAGAACTGAGAGATCATGACCTGAGCTGAAACCAAGAGTCTGATGCTTAACTGACTGTGCCACCTAGATACCCCATATGTGGAATATTTTAAAGAATGGTTGCTAACTAGAATAGTGATGTAATTGTTTTTTGTGAAGTTAGGTTATATATTATCAACAAATATTTGTAGAACCCCTTTGTATTGAGCACCATTCTAAGTGTTGAGGATGTGATAACGAATAAGATAAGCAAAGCACAAATGTCAACTCAACAGCTTTAATCTAAGTCCAGACTCCTAATGTAATTGGCTTTCAGATATTTCTAGCATGCTGTTGTAGAGCATTATTGTTAAAAAGGACTCATAAGCCATAGGCTAATGTTTCCTTGGCTAAACTCTTCTAAAATAACCCAACTTTATATTTTAAATGCCATCTTATTAATTTTACTAGTAAGGATTTCTTGTCTAGGAACGAAAAATTACTTTCAGAAAGAATTTGCCCAAAATGAAATTTCTGGTGATGTTGTATCTAGAATAAATAATTTAGCATATTATGAAAACTGACTTGGATTCTGTATGATGTAATACATTTAAATTTATATGCATCTTTTAGACTCACACGAAAACAGAGTCAGAATCTTCTTTTTACAGTTTTAGTGTTTTAAATTAAAACCACATCTTTCCTAGTTTTAGAACTCCAGTTGTAAAGAATGACTTTCCACCTGCTTGTCATTTGTCAACACCTTATAGCCAACTTGCCTGTTTCCAGCAACAGAAGCAGCAAATACCTGTTACTCCACTTCAAACTTTACAGGTTTGATAAGCTTTATTTATTATGGTATATGTTTAAGTTATAATCAGATCCAAAGATTTTATATTTATAGATCTAGTTGTTAGGAAAAGCCTTAAGAACTTGTCCATTCTTAGTCCTATTAGGCAAAACTCTTTTCTAATATCCTCTTAAGAGTGCCTTGTGACTTTGAGAGGTTAGTTATTAAAGAAGCTAATGAAGTTGTTTTTTATGAACTAGGCCAAAAGATTCAGTTTGAATAGCTAGACAAAATATGTCTTGTAATTGAGATAACTTTTTATTCCATTTCACTATTTAAGCCTACTGTTACTGTGCAGTCTCATTTCACTGGCTGATTAATATACAGTGAAGTTTTCAAGAGTATCAAAATAGCAATATAAGATGCTACTAAAATATAAAGTAATTATAAAAATAAGAGAAAATTGTTTTTGCCGGTAAGGCAATTGTATTGTCATCTGGAGTAAAAATACTCCTGATATCAATACTAAAATTAGTCTTTAATAACTATCTGAGCAGCCGCTAAATACTGGTAGAAAGCATGAACTTCAAAGGAGAATTTCTGGACATGAATCTTGGTCTCACTACTTACCAGCTGTGTGATCTTTTGTAAATTACTTAAATTTTCTGTGGCCATTTCATCATCTGTAAAATGGGGATAATTAAGACAGCTACCCTAGAGGAAAATTGTGAAGATTAAATTAGTTAACATATGGAACTTTTACAACAGAGCCTGCTACTTAGTTAATGAAAGATAGCAATTGTTATTTAAATAGAACAGCAAAAAAGAAACAAATATACACACAGGTAATTAGCTATTACAAATTGAGAAATTAAAAAATTAGCTGACAGTGGAACAATGGTCATCAGTGTCTAAAGGGAGTGAGGGAAGAGTTACTGTTTAATGGGTGTAGAGTTTCAATATGAGATGATGGTAATGTTTACACAACAGTGAATGTACTTAATATCAGTGCGTTGTAAACTTAAAACTGGTTAAAGTGCAAATTTTTTGTTATGTATATTTTACAATGAATAAAGAACAAAAAAGCTGACAGTAGATTATGCTATGGAAAGAGAAATGGTGTTTTGAAGACTGAAGCAGAATAATAAATTACTTCAGATCAGGTTTGTTCATACATTGATTCAAAACATTTATTGACTTCTTCCTCGTGTCAGACCCTGTTTGAGTTGATACCTATAAGTCAAGTCATGACCACAGGAATGGGCCAGGAGCCTTCTAGAAAAGGCCAGTGTCAGGAGGAAACTGAAAAGAGTTTAGGAAGGGATGAAGTGATCCTTAGGGTTCTGCTGGGCCCTTTAAGTTTTACCCCAAGGGGGGTAAGAAGCTGTGTAACAGGTTTGAGCAGGAAAGTGAAATGATCTTATTTGCATTTTGAAAAAATTACTCTGGTCACAGTGAAGAGGATGGACTGAGGGAGATGTAGAATGTCCTGTGTCAGGGAAACTGAACTTCACTTTAGTATTGAGTCAGAAATAAATCAGAAATGACTTACTCTAACAACTGTTAGGAGTTAGGGGGCAAAGACATTGAACTGCTTTCTTCCCTCTCAGAAATTTTCAGTTTAAGTATGAGAAGATGCTCCAAAAGGAAGAGGGATGGGAGTAGTGAAAAACCTTGTTGAAATTATAAATGAATGAAAAATAACAGGTATATATTTCAAAGCCTAATACTTTCTTATAGAAAACATATTTCATGACTCAACAGTGTTTTTTAACCCTTGAGGTTTAAAAGGTAAAGAGATTACAGTGGGATTCAAATAAAAAAGGGCTTGTTTAAATTGAAGTTTATTCAGACAGACCTTGTTTCAACCTTGGAAATCAGCTAATCAGGTGCTCTTTGTGTCTTCAGCTTCCTCGTCAGCTTGAAATGAATCCTCTCACTGTACTCCATCTGGGCAAAGCATTTATAGATCCACCGAGCGCTCTGGCATAAGAGAAGGGAAATGGGGCCTGTTGCAATAGTACATCAGCTACAAGTTTGCTGAGGCGGATGCTGAAGTTCAAATTAACTGATTTGTTGAACATCATTCAGCAAAAAGGGGATTTTGCTGAAATTTGCATTTGTCTGATGGACTCTGCAGCTCTTAACACCTTAGCTAGCACACTGCTTCCCTTATAATGCAGCGCTAAGTGAGGAAAGAGTATAGATATAATTATTTACATATGTATGTAAGTAAAGAGGTATATATAAGAAAAAAGAATAAGGTGAAAAGTAATAGCTTGTGAGTTTGTGCATTGACATTGTTTTGCTCCCTAAATCTTCTATTAATTTATGTTAAGAAGTAAAAGTGAACATTGTATGTCAACTATTCTTAAATTTTAAAAAATAAAGTAGAGGAGGGAGATCTTGGAGTTTATCTATATATTGATAAGCTTATTTCTTTGACTAAGATATGTAAACTTCCTCTTTAAAATATTGTGACTAATACCTAATTACTTGAAATTTAAGATAATTTCAAAATTGGAAGCATTTCACTGTACTAACTGCAAGCTAGTTTCTCAGGCATATTCTTGGCACCTTTGAATCTTTATATATTTTAATTATTTAGATTTCAGCATCCTCTTCAACAAATGAATGCATTTCAGTTAAAGGAAGAATTTATTCCATATTGAAACAGATAGGAAGTGGAGGCTCCAGTAAGGTAAGTATCTTAAATATTTAAGAAAGAAAAATATTTTAAACTTTTCTTTCTTTGTCTTTTTACCTTTTGGGGCTCTTTTTTCATAACATCTAGGGGCGCATATTCCTTTTGAGCCAAAAATCTTTCTTATTCCCTGCTCCCATTCCCTCTCTAACAAATGACGTATCTCTTAAGACCTATCTCCTAATTCCAATTCTCTGCTCTTTCTTTCGATGTCCTGTGCTTTCAAATTTCTTCTCTAAATGGCATTAACAAGGATTTGGGGGTGGCAAATGAAGCTATGTATTATCATAAAAGAATCTTTCTGAACATCAGTTAGGGCATGTTGTAAATAATATTTTAGGATGATTCAGCAAGATATATGACTGATATTTTGGGTTTTTTGAGTTTTTCGTGTTAAAAACAGAGCTTAGTAACATGAGTTTCTAGAATTAGACTAGATGATTTTCTAAATGTATTTGAGTTCTAAATTTATATGGTTCTACTTCTCTGGGTGGAATGCATCTCAAAAGAGCTGTCTAAACTTACCATTTTTAGTTCTCATTCTGTTCTCTTAAATCAACTTCAGTCAGATTTTTACCTTTATCACTTACCAAAACAATTGTTACCAAGATCACCAGTGATCTCCATAGTTTTACTAAATCTAATTCTTTGCTTTAATTTGGGTTTCTTAGCATTTGGGAAAGTTGATTGTTTTTTTCTTGTTGAAACTTTTTTTTTTTACTCCCACTTGGCCCCCCTCAGTTTTCCTCTTCTCCAATTGGCCATTCCTTTTCAGTTCTTCATGTTCTTGATCTTAATGGTGCAACGCCCGAGGGTGTAGTACTTTCTAAACTCATGTCATTCCTTTGGTGTTGTACAGACTCCTGGTTTTAGATACCATGTATATGCTGACAGTTGTTAAACATCTTTCTATCTTAGACCACTCACTTGAACTCCAGACTTGTATATGCAGTCTGACTGCTCGGTATCTCTTCTTGGGTGTCTAATAGATATTTAAAACCTATTATGTCCCAAACATAATTCTGGCTCCATAGTCTTTCCCAGTTCAGTCAATGGCAACTTCATTCTTGCATTAACTAGGCCAAAAACTCTGCAGTCATCATTGACTTCACTTTTTCTCACACATACACCCAGCCAAACAGCAAATCTTGGTGGTTCTACCTCAAAGTATATCCAGCATCTGACTATTTCTCACCACCTCCACTATTACCACTTTGGTCAAAGCAACTGCCGTCTTTTCACCCAAGTTATTATTATAGCCTAATACCTAGTTTCATTGATTTAATCTTTGCTTTACTGGTGTTTTTCATCATAAGAGTCAGTTTTCCTGTATATATCCTCATGTCTTTGCTCAAATATCTTCTCAATCAGGCCTTCCTTGATCACGCTTTTTAATACTACAACTCTTAACCTTCCAGTCACCAGTGAGTTCCATTTCTTTCTTTCTTTTTCTCTGTAGCCCATTTTCTGCTTGTGCTCTGTAATTTACTTATTTGATTTGTTGCTTATGTCTTCTTGTGCCTGAATGTAGTTCCATTAAGATAAGGATGTTTGTCTGATTTGCTCAACAGTGTTTGCTCTATTATCTGGAATACTATCTAGAACATAACAAAGTGAAGTTATTTGTTGAATGAATGTCCTTCCTCAGCTGTTTTGATGTTACAAGTTGTTAAGGACAATGTATGAAGCACAGCCTATTGGGTTTAAGTTTTACTGTATCTTCTAAGCCAGCTAACAATAACTAGATTTGTTTAAGACGGTCCTGTTAACTTATTATAAAAAAGGTGTGTACATTACTATGAGTACCAGTTGTTCAATAATATTCATTTCTTTTTTGTATACATTTTCTTCTTTCCCTTGCCTCAAATTTCAGGCATGGGAACAAAGAGAGAATACAATTGACTTTTATCAATATATTTGAATTACCTGATTTAGTTGCCTTAATAGAAATTCTTTTGTTAATCTTTATTACTTATTACTTTAGTGATATTTGAATAGTGTCGAGGTGAGATATTCAATGGTATGTTTTCAGAAGATGTAAAATAATATTGATGGTGTTTTAAACATTTTTCCCTTGGAGCATAATGAAGATGTTAGCTTAAGTCAAGGGCCAGATGATAAAGCCATGACTGGCCCATATTTTTTTTAGTGTGATTACATTATCATTATTTAATGTAATTATTATGGTGAAGTTGACATAATCAGTGTACCTCAGGGAAAGAAGGTAACATGCTTTGTGAGACTAACCAGCTTTGCTCTCTTTATTGTAGAGTTTAGGTAGTGGCCATGTTGATCTAATCTACTTTTTACAACTGAATATACACATAGCTTACAATTGCTATATATATATTTTTTTAAATTTATTTTTGAGACCGAGAGAGAGAGAGATGGAGCATGAGAGGGGAAGGGGCAGAGAGACAGGGACATACAGAATCCGAAGCAGGCTCCAGGCTCTGAACTGTCATCACAGAGCCCAACGAGACTTGAACCCATGAACATGAGACCATGACCTGAGCCGAAGTTGGAGGCTTAACCGACTAAGCCACCCGGGTGCCCCGATTACATATTTTAAAATACTCAACCACATGAATGAAATGCCAATTCCAGGCACAATGGAAAACACACCATCTGTGAAATGAATTGACTATGAAAGTCCTTAGTAGTTCTTAACATTTTAATTAACTAGTTAATTAATTTTTGAAAAAGAGAGAGCATGTGCATGAGCACCAGCAGAGAAGGGGGCAGTGGTGGGGTGAGAGAGAGAATCTTAAGCAGGCTTCACATTCCATGCCAGGCTCAATCCTATGACCCTGAGATCATGACCTGAACCAAAGCCAAGAGTCAGACACTTAACCAATTGAACTACCCAGGGTCCCCTCTTAACATTTTTGAATGTCTTTTTCTTTAGGTATTTTTTTGGTTAAGGCAATCCAACAGTGTTATAAATATATATGAAATCTAAATTATCTTTCTTATATGTTGATATAAAACCTTTTTATGTTTATTTATGCCTTTGTATTTTTGAATGCCCATTGTCATAGGTAGCTGAGAATGATCTGTTAACTCTTCTAACATATTTTTCCCCTTCGTACTCAAAATAAGCCCAGACATGTTTAATTATTCATAGCAGTGTTCTTCAACATAAAATTCTAACAAATTTAGAAGTATTGTGATAGTGTGAAAGTAGTGCATTCTAAACTTTTTCCTTTGTTCTATATAGGTATTCCAGGTATTGAATGAAAAGAAACAGATACATGCTATAAAGTATGTGAACTTAGAAGAAGCAGATAATCAAACAATTGATAGTTATCGGAATGAAATTGCTTATTTGAATAAACTACAGCAACACAGTGATAAGATCATCCGACTTTATGATTAGTAAGGATTCTTTTTTAATTTAAAAAGAAAACTATATTTGCTATAATTATTCAGATAAATACTTAGTAAATCTTAATAGTGTAACCTAACTGTGTATTATTGTGTTTTATTTTGTTTTTGTTTTTAATGACAGTGAAATCACGGACCAGTACATTTACATGGTAATGGAATGTGGGAATATAGATCTTAATAGTTGGCTCAAAAAGAAAAAATCCATCAATCCATGGGAACGTAAAAGTTACTGGAAAAATATGTTGGAGGCAGTTTACACAATTCATCAACATGGTATTTTAAAACTCGTTATATGTTGAGTTATAATAATCATTAACAGTGTCATCTTACAATTTTTAGGTATTTGTTATTGGCACCTCTAGGCTAGATAAATTAAATATTTGAACACTCATTTAAAGAAGAAGGTAACAAGAAACATTTCTTTAAAACCTTGTTAGCCAATGGCGATAGTGTATGAACTCAAGTCCCCACAGCCATAATGCATCCATAGTGCAAAATATACTCTTACCTTTATTAGTATTAACATAGTCCATTATTCTGGGTCTCCAAATAGTTTGGTTATAGCAGATCTGACACTTGGGTTTCAGGCATCCCAAAAATCTGAGATGTTTATTTCACCCATTCTCATAGTCATTTTGTATTGTGTACCTTGTATGGGAGTTGATTTTACTCTTTTTCAATTGTTAACCCTAGGTTTTTTGTTTTTTTATTGTTTTTTGTTTGTTTGTTTTACTTTACTCGGACTTGGTTCCTCTTAGGCTTCTCTGCCTTTACCTTATCCTTTTTAAAAAATAATTGCTAACCTAGATTAATTGAAGTTTTTCTCCTCATGTTTCCCAGTAAGTTAAAAGATAATTCACCAGTGATTAAGATCAGGGCTGTAGGGACAGGTGTCAGGAGCATTAGGATCTTCCATCTGACAATATAATTTATGATGTTATCTGATGGGTGGTGAATCGCAATGGTGAAGATCATAAACTCTAGAGCCAGAGTGCCTGGGTCAACTCATGGCCCCATCACTTAGGTTGTATGACCTTGAACAAATTACTTAATCTCTGTGCCTTAGTTTTTTCACTTAAAAGGGTAATAATATTATAGTAATTACCCCAGTGCTGGTGTGAGGATTAGATAATTCTAATTATCTAATATAAGCAGCAAACTTAGAATAGTGCCTGGCATTTTGCAGATGCTATATCTTTTTAGAAAATTTAAAAATGGGGTGTCTGAGTGGCTCAGTTGGTTAAGTGTTCGACTCTTGATTTTGGCTCAGGTTATGATCTCATGGTTGGTGGAGATCGAGCCTCGCATGGGGCTCCTGAGCTGACAGCATGGAGCCTGCTTAGGATTTTCTCTCTGCCCCTCCCTCACTCACATGGTGTCTTCTCTCAAGATAAATAAATAAACACGAAAAAAATTTATACATGAACATTTAATTTGATTCCCCAAGGGAATCAACTCAGCTACTAGATTGTGAAATTTCTCTTAGAATGTTTTACATTGTCTAATATTACAATGGATTTTTATTTTGAAGGCATCGTTCACAGTGATCTGAAACCTGCTAACTTTCTGATAGTTGATGGAATGCTAAAACTAATTGATTTTGGGATTGCAAATCAAATGCAACCAGATACAACAAGTATTGTTAAGGACTCTCAGGTAAAACTTAACGAATGATGGGTTACTACACACTATATGGTTCAGTTCCATTTCACCTGTAAAGTATTTTGCTAATGGGTATTTTATTTTCCTACCTCATTCTTCAAAGGATTTGAAATCTTTGTATTAAGAATAGATACTGTAAGAATAAAAACCATATTTAATACGATTTAGAGAGTCAAGATCAGGTAGAAATAAATCCGGCACTTTGCAATGATTTTCCTATAGCTGAGGTAGAAAAGCATAAAGCCTGTCTTGGAAATCATCTTTGTCATGATCTTGAGTTCACCTTAAACTTTGTCTCAGAGATTCCTAGTAGCAACCAAAGAGGGAATTGGAGTTACATGTTTTGCTTTTTTTATCATCCATGGAGTAAGATTATTTCATTCTTCCAGAAAAGTAAAACTTTTCCTGTCACTTGCATTTAAAAAAAAAATTCTCAAGTGGGCCTTCATTATTGGAAACACCGTAATAGATATTGTACTCAACTGTCTTTTTCTAATAGGATATACAGTCACAAACTTAATAAATTTGTCTCCATAAAAACTGAGGTGATAACACCAAAGAATAACTAAAAGTAATCCTCCTTGGAGTCAAGATGATGTGTTCTATGTATGCAGATTTCTGATGTGGATGTGCCATAATCCTAGAAATAAAACTAGACTATTTTTAGGAGGAATAGATGAACAACATGCCTTTGAAACAATTCTATTTGACAGTAACTTCTCTTTGTATCAAAAATATGGCTGAACATTTAATTGTAAATCAGCTTGAAGATATCCTCTATGTCAAGGCCCTAAAGTACAGGTATTCTGTGCTTGAAAACAGAACCACTTATTTTAGAATAAAATACATGCCCTGTTGGAAGAAGGCAGCTGTGGGGATGAGCACTGGGTGTTATATGGAAACCCAACTTGACAATAAACTATCTAAAAATAATAATAATAAAAAAATAAAATAAAATAAAATACATGCCCTGTAAGGTTGGCATAATCCGACTGTGGAAACTCTTGGACGATTTAGATTCCTGCCCCATCTCGCTCTGGACATGGGCCCATACTTGGAGGCATAGCTAGATTTTTGATTGGTTGGTTGGTGGATTTAAAAAAAAAAAAAAAAAAAAAAAAAAAACATTCTAGGCCTATTCCAGCACAGAAATGAGTGATTGATATTAATTTCTCAAAGTTTATGACCATTGATATAATTTTAGCCTCTACAGTTTTATGGTAGTTGCCATCATAATCATAGAAAAAGCTTAGCATTCTGAAAGGAATAACTTTTCTGATTATGAACCCAATTTATTTTGCTGGACTTGTGAAGAAATCTATGTCCTAATACTATTGTCAGTTACTTGATTTTCTAAAACATATTACTGCAGTGTGTAATTATTCAAGTTTCCAAGAACCTGACATTTGTGTTTTGAAATATCTAACACAGAAGAAAATATTTTCATTGGTTGTGTTTTCTGTGCTTTGGCATACAGGTTGGTACAGTTAATTATATGCCACCAGAAGCAATCAAAGATATGTCTTCCTCAAGAGAGAATGGGAAATCTAAGTCAAAGGTACTATGAAGGTTATTTACAACCCATTTATCTGGCATCAATAGGGAATGGACTATTCTCTGTTTAAACCTAACATAACTGAAAATTGCTTAAGTTCTAAAACTTAGGCCATTATAGAGACCTTGCTTTCTTTGGCAAATTGTCATCGGATTCAATTTTACAGTTATTTATTGATTTGAGACTGTTCTTTTTGTATTGTGCTTGTAATATGGGATGTCTCAACGATGTGCTCTAACAAAATATATACCCAGGGTATGTTTTTTTAAGTTTCAAAATGAAAGGTAGAAATTAAGACTAAATTGGCTCCAATTTGAGCACCTTAAAAGAACCTTTGAAGTCTTATTCCTCTTTGATTTTTTCCATTTTATCTCTTATCATTTATTCATTTGTGAATTCTACATTTCCAAGTACAATTCTAGTAGGCAATTGTTCCCCAGCCTGCCACAGCTACTTGCCCACTTGCCTTATTTTACCACCTAAGTGAGCTTTGTGTTAGCCTCATTGGTGTCTCTTGTTGGGCTTATTTTGCCTGCCAGGATGCCTCTGGTTCCCAAGCTAATCCTCCCTTGCTCTGTAGCAGTATAACCAAGTGAATACAAACATACATTGTTGTCCAGGGACTTGCATTCAAGTAACAGACCTGCCTCTTCATTAACAACCATCTTTGTGAAGAAACCAGAAACTTGCCTGGTTTCTTCATCTATAAATTTGGGTTATAAACAGTACCTATTTTAAAAGTAATTGAGGATTAAACAATAAGGAATATAAATCACTAAATGCATTGTCTAGCCCCAAATAATTGCTTGATAAAAGTGTGCTTATTTACTAATTATATTTTCTTTCCTAGAAAATTGTGGCTTCTAAATATCTTCTCAAATAACTGACATAATATTATGTCAAATAGTGTCATAAAATTCTTTTTATTATTTGTTTAATTAATTTTTCCCCATTTCTTTTAATACTTAGATTTGTTGTCTTTTTTTCTTTTTCTTGGTTATACTTTCCAAGGTTTTGTTAATTTTAAAAAAGCAAGTCTTCATTTATTCTGTTTTCATTTGCTCTCTAATTTTTGCCTTTATCTTTATTATTTGTATTTCCTTTAGGTTTCTCTTTTTTCTAGTTTCTGGATTTAAATAATTGCCAACTTAATTTTTGTATTCTTCTTAATTAAAACACTAAAACTAAACTGAGTTTTACTTTAACTTCTACTACAAAAAAAGTAATATTTCTTATTTTCATTAATTCTAAAGTCTCCAGTTTCAGTTTTAAAATACTTTAAAATAAAATTTATTTTGAATTGCTTGTAGAGTTCAGATGTTTTCAGTTGTCAACTCAATGCTTTAATATTATGGGTAAATGTCCATTCAGTGGAATCACCTGCTAAACAGTGGCCTTAATGATTCTGAATAGGAGACAAATTTTTTATCCCACCATGTAAGGTAATCCCTGCTTGTGAAGAGCTCAAATCCTCCCAGTCTAGCTCTGTTATCAAATTACTTCCAATAAGCATCTGTTGGCTATTTGGAGTTTCTATTCTGAGGTCTATTGGGCACATTCACTATTTCTTTCTGCTTTCTGTTTCTTTACTATGCAGGACTTGTGGCTGTTGGTAGTTTATTTCCATTCATATTTTGGGGTTCTTGGGTATAGTTTTTCACTTGGTTTTGTTGTAAATATTCTCCATATGTCTATGGTTTTGCTACAAGTCTTCTCTATCTTATCTGGGGATTTGGACAAATTGAAAAGCTGCTGCAATCTAAAAAGCAAAACAAATAAAAAGCAGAAACAGACTCATAAAGAAAGAGAACAAACTTATGGTTGCCAGGGCAGAGGGGGTAAGAGATTGGGCAAAATAGGTGAAAAGGAGTGGGAGATCCAGGCCTACAGCTGTGGAATGAACAGGTATTGAATGAATAAGTCATGGGATCAAAGATAGAGTACAGGGGATCCAGACAATTGTATTCTAATAGTGTTGTGTAGTGACAGATGGTAGCTACACTCCTGGTGAGCATAGCATAGTGTATTGAGTTGTCAAGTCCCTATGTTGTACACCTGAAACTAATGTAACATTGTGTGTCAACTCTACCTTAATTTAAAAAATAAATAAATAAGAAAACCTATGCTGCCACAGCCATTGCTGTTTTTCCAGAATCTGAAATCTATGACTTCTGTAGAAACAGATTTAATTTCCAGATGACTAAGTTGGAGGAAAAGGAGTATTTTTATTAATTTTTAGTTTTCTTTGTGTTCAGATAATGGAGTCTGTTTATTTGCCAGTTTCCAAAAGGTGTGCTAAAATCTATCCCTCCCACCAAAATAATTTATTATAGTTTTTATTCACTATAGTTCTATTAAGTGTAGTTTCAGTACAGAGAAGTTCATGAGTATTGTCTTCGTTGATTGTAACTTTTATCATTATAAAATGGCATTTTGTTATGTTCTCGTTCTCCTTTCCTCCTTTCCTAATGTTAACACTACTATTCTGCTTTTTCTTCTCTGTCTCTTAAAGTCAAAATGGTAATTATGTTATAATATTGCATTGTTTCTAATGAGACTATTTAATAGAAAGAACATGTTATAATAAGTATATTTCCTGATTACTTACTATAACCAGAAATTATTCTCTATGCTTATCTATAGCTCACAGTTATATCACTTAATGCCCATGGCAGTGTACTTTTATTATTTCTATTTTAGAGGTGAGGAAATGGAAATACATAGAATTAGCTAGTGATAAGGCCAGGATTCAAATCCAACCCAGCCTGGCTCTATAGTTTCATTCTTGGATTTAGGATAGCTTAACTTAACAGTTTTAACATCTATGCATACTTAACATATTATTAATTTTATATACAAATTTATTGTAATCAAATAATTTTGGAGAAAACAAGTAAATTTAAAATTTGCGGTTAATGGTTTTTAGTTTATATTGTCATAAGCTGACAAGAACATAATATGTGTTGGTTTAAATATTTTAATTATGAGTTTGTTGAGAGACTTAAAGTAAAGCTCATGTCCTGATAAAATAACCAAATATAGCAAAAACTAGAGAAAGATGTTTTTTCATGTAAACTTAACCTAGTACTTGCACATTCATTGAGGTTTAGTTATAATTTTAAATGGTAGGGAATATATGTTTATGTGTGTGTATATAAAATACTCTTACATTTAATTTTATGTTAAAATAACAGCAACTTACTATTCTTTCTTTTTTTCCTAATTAGATAAGCCCCAAAAGTGACGTTTGGTCCTTAGGATGCATTTTGTACTATATGACTTACGGGAAGACACCATTTCAGCATATAATTAATCAGATTTCTAAATTACACGCTATAATTGACCCTAATCATGAAATCGAATTTCCTGATATCCCGGAGAAAGATCTTCAAGATGTGTTAAAGGTAACATTAATACTGTATGGATATAGAAGAATGAGATTTCATATACTTAAATTGTTTGCTTACAAGAAATAGTTGAAATCTGGCATAGATAGATATAACTAGTCTGCTGGAAGGAATTGTTGAATGACTTAACTTTTTAAGTTGTGTTAAGCTTATTTTGAAAGTGTTTTTTAAAAGCTATGAATACTTGGGAGTTTTGCAGAGATGACTTGTGGAATCTTGTCATTTCTAATTGGGCTATCTAGAAAACACCTTCTGTAGTATGGTGCAATCTTGAAAAATACTTTATATCAATATTACATAAGCAAACTTGATTTTTAAAAAAAATTAATCCTTATTTTTATAGTGTTGTTTAATAAGGGACCCTAAACAGAGGATATCCATTCCTGAGCTTCTGGCGCATCCATATGTTCAAATTCAAACTCATCCAGGTACTTCTTTGAAAAGTTTATTAGATTACTAATTAATTACTAAGTAATTATATTAATTATACTAAGTAATTATACTAATTACTAATATAAACAGATTTTTAGCTATAACAAAATCAGAATTTGCATGGGCTACTTCCAGCCTTCCTCCTTCCTTAAGGAAGTTCCTTTTATTCTAAAATACTAAAATATATGAAATCACTTTTTTTACTTGCTGGCATTCATTTTTACTTATCCTTGGTAAATAGCTATGATCAATGATAAATTACATAAAGCCAGCCACCATTGTGCTGTTAAACAGAATGTATTTGTGTATTTTATATTTTTTATTGGTACCAGTATGTTAATTATTACTTTTTTTTTCTTTTTTTTTTTTACAGGTAATCAGATGGCTAAGGGCACCACTGAAGAAATGAAATATGTCCTGGGCCAACTCGTTGGTCTGAATTCTCCCAACTCCATTTTGAGAGCTGCGAAAGTAAGAATGTCTATTCTCTATCTACATTACTTTTAATTATTTTGTATGGTTTAATGAATTAGACACTTAAACAGGTACTCCAAAGAAGAGTTGGTCCAGTCGTCAGAAACTATGAAATATATTTCTACATTTAGATACTTAACATGTGCTTTTTGACAAATACAGACTTACTTGATTTATAGTCTTATTGTACAGATAGCACAATTGAAAGTGGATTGTCATATAAGGTGCATACCTAAGATTGCTGTCAGGTCTCAACTGGGATAAATTTAAAACGCAATCTGGTTTTTGAATCAACAATATTCTTTTTTTTTTTTTTTTTTAATATTTTTATTTATTTCTAGAAGAGAGAGAGAGACAGCGTGAGCAGGGGAGGATCAGAGAGAGAGGGAGTCACAGACTGAAACAGGCTCCAGGCTCTGAGCTGGCAGTCAGCACAGAGCCCGACGTGGGGCTTGAACCCACGAACCGCGAGATCATGACCGGAGCGAAAGTCGGACGCTTAACCGACTAAGCCACCCAGGCGCCCCATGAATCAACAATATTCTTAACACAGCTTTTGAATTCATTTCTTCTAGCCATTTTTTTTTTTGTTAAGCCATCTTGGAAAAGTCTCAGTATTTGTTAAGTAATGACTTAAAGCTATGTATAGCAGTCAGAACACTTCTCAAAGTGAATGCCTCAAACCGTTCAGCCTCCCAGTGTTTATGTCTATACCACCATGTTTAGATCTCGTTGCCATCAAACACCTTGTCATTTCTATAGCCCTAGGTATGCTTATTGCCCACTGGTTGATTAGCAGTTACTAATTATTTATTTCAGTAATAACATTGTTATAAAATTATGGGAGCTTAAATTAAAAACACTTTTAGCTCTCTGGGTATGGTAAAGCCTATCTAAGATGTCAAGAACATGACACATTTCTGGAGGAATTTACTATATGTTCACTATTGTATTTGCATTCATGATATAAAGGTAAATTTTTTCTTAAATTTTCTCAAGTGCTGATGGTTAAATCAATGGCTTTAGGAATTTAAATGGAACAAAATATGTTTTATAATTTTACTCTATTTCATATCTTCATATTTTAAATGTCTATCAATATATTATTTAGAGCCTTTTATAAATAGAGGTCAGTTTCCTTTGTCACTAAGGTTATGTGTTCCTTCAAGACAGAGATGTCACTCATCTTCATAAGTTAGATGTTGGCTTAGCCTTAAATCCTTTAAAAAAATACATAGATTTTAATATAGCTGGTTATGCCTATTTATATAATAATTTGTATTTTTTTAATGTCATCTGTTTATTAGTTGAAATACCATCTGATAGTATATTTCCTGATGAGTGTATTTTAAAGTATAGCAATTTATCTAAGACTAGCTTTATTTAAGAAAAACTAAGAGAGATCAAGAAGGGCTTGAAGATGCATATTTATACTTAATAATGGCTACGGTACATTTCTTTTACAGAAAGATTGAGCTGTATCTTATGATAGAATTTTAGGCCAGGCTAGATGTTTACAATTCTTAATTATCTTCAATGGTTTATAAAATAATTTTGCAGTTATAAGAACAAGAGAGAAATTCATCTCATATTCGAATATGTTATCTTTATTAATCCGATAATCCATTGAATTAAAAAAATTACAAAACAGGTGTGTGTTTTTAATTTCAGACTTTATATGACCGATATAATAGTGGTGAAGGTCATGATTCCACTTCATCATCCAAGACTTTTGAAAAAAAATGGGAGAAAAAATGATTTGCACCTACTCACAAACTGTCAAATATCACCTGTAAAAGTATATTGGACTATTATATTCTTGATTCTCTGGAAACTGCTCTTAAGGACAACTTGACCCTGAATGTCAATGGCAGAAAAATTCAGTGGATTATTCTCAAAAGAAAACTGTAAAAATAATAACCACTAATGATACTGTATATATTAAGTTGTAGAATTGTTTTCTCTTTTATGCTTTCCTGTAAATCTACTCTATTTGATATCATTTCACACTTAGAATAGTGGATGGACAACTGAAATATATTCTGAAGAACTACGTAAATAAAGCTTTGTAGCATAAAATGATACTAAAATGTAAAAAAAATGTATAATTATTTACTTTAAGCTAATGCACTACTGGTGTGGCAGCAAAATTCTTAATAAAAATTGAATTAAGGGAAGACACAAGAGTCTTCAAGAAGAAAATTCCAAAGGGTTTGAATTCTAAAATAGATTTCCTGATTGCTTTGTGACACTGATACAGTCCAGAGTTTTAGAGCTGCACAGGTTCTTTTAATTCTTCCTTTGATTCTTCATAATATCTATTGTTTTTGGTGTTCAGAGTATCATGCTAGCTTCTGTGGTATAAGTTGTATAGGGCATGCCCTCACTGTATGACTTGTTTGGCAATTGATAATTACCAGTGTAGTCTTAGAGTCTTTGGGACTAAATCTAATACATCCCCCCCGCCCCCTTTCCTTCTTTTCTTTTCTTAGAATGCATTAGACTTTTGTTTTTTTGTTTTGAGAGAGAGTGCAAGAATGGAAGGGGCAGAGAGAGAGGGGGAGGGAGAGAATCTCAAGCAGGTGCCATACTGTTAGAGCGCAGAGACTGACTCAAGACTTGATTTCACAACTGTGAGATCATGACCTGAGTTGAAACCAAGAGTTGGACGTTCAACTGACTGAGCCACCCAAGGCACCCCTCAATAGATTTTTTATTAAATTAAGACTCTTCTTTAGATCAGTTTTAGGTTCACAGAAAAATTGAGGGGGAGGTGCAGAGATTTCCCATATAGCCTTTACCCTTACACATGCACTATCTCCCCCCTTATCAACATCCCCCACCAGACTGCTACATTTCTTAAACGAATCTACATTGACACACCATAATAATCTCCCGAAGTACATAGTTTACATTACAATTCACTCTTGCTGGTGTACATTCTGTGGGTTGGGACAAATGTGTAGTGACAAGTTTCCATCATAATACTGTCATATGGAGAATTTTCATTGCCCTAAAAATTCTCTGTGCTCCTCCTACTCGTTCCATCCCTATCCCATAATCCCTGGAAACCACTGATCTTTTTATTGTCATGATAGTTTGGCCTTTTCCAGAACACCATATAGTTGGGAGTTACACAGTTGCTAGCCTTTTCACATTAGTTTCTTTCACTTAAAAAAGGTTCCTTCAGGGGTGCCTGGGTGTGTCAGTTGGTTGGGTGTCTGACTTCAGCTCAGGTCAGGATCTGACAGTTTGTGAATTGGAGCCCTGCATCGGGCTCTGTGCAGACAGCTCGGAGCCTGGAACCTGCTTCAGATTCTGTGTCTCCCTCTCTCTCTGCCCCTCCCGACCCCCCCTTCCTCTCTGTCCCTCTCTCTCAAAAATAAACATTAAAAAAAAAAAAACTTTCCTCCAGGTCTTTTCAGTGCCTAATGATATTCCCTTATGTGGATGTACTACAGTTTATCCATCCATTTACTGAAGGTCATCTTGATTGCTTCCAAATTTTGTCAGTTATGAATAAAGCTGCTATAATCTATGTGCAGGTTTTTTGTGGACATAAGTTTTCAACTCTTTTCTGTAAATACCAAGGAACATGCTTGATGAATTCTTTGTAGAGTATGTTTAGTTTGGTAAGAAACTGTCAAACTGTCTTCCAAAGTGGCTGTACCATTTTGCATTCCTTCCAGCAGTGAATGAAGATTCTTGTTGCTCTACATCCTAACCAGCATTTTAGCCATTCTAAAAGTAGTATCTCATTTTTCTTTTATTTTGCATTTTCCCGATGACATATGATGTGGAGAGTCTTTTTATATGCTTACGTGCCAACTGATAAAACATCTTTGGTGAGATATCTTTGGTTTATTTTTTAAATTGGGTGTTTTTTTTTTTTTTTTTTTGGTTAAGTTTTAAGAAGTCTTTGTGTATTTTGGGTAGCAGTCCTTTATCAGATATCTTTACATATTTTTTTTTCATTCTGTTGTCTTCTCATTTTCTTGATAATTGTCTTTTACAGATTAGACATTTTTAATGCTGAAAAGTCATCATCGTACCTAAAGTCATGTTTCTTGCTGTGTTATAGAGTTTTACAGTTTTGCAGTTTATATTACATTTAGGTTTGTGATCCACTTTGAATTAATTTTTGTGGAGAATTAGCAAAATTTTGTTTCTTCCCTCACCAACACCATGCTTTCTTGATTGCTGTCGCTTTATAGTAAGTCTTGGAGTTGGACAGTATGAATTCTCCAGCTCTGTCTTCTCCTTCAATATTGTGTTGACTATTAATAGGTTTTTTTTTTTCTTCTCCATATAAACTTTAGAATTGGTTTGTCAATATCTGTAAGAAAACTTGCTGGGATTTTGATTGGGATTGCATTCAATTTGTAGATCATGTTGAGAAGAACTGGCATTTTAAAAAAATTTTTTTTAATGTTTTATTTATTTCTGAGAGAGAGAGAGAGAGAGACAGCATGAGCAGGGGAAGGTCAGAGAGAGGGAGACACAGAATCTGAAGCAGGCTCCAGGCTCTGAGCTGTTAGCACAGAGCCCAACGCTGGGCTCCAACCCACGAACTGTGAGATCATGACCTAAGCCGAAGTCGGACGCTTAACTGACTGAGCCACCCAGGTGCTCTGAGAAGAACTGACATTTTGACACTATCAAGTCTTCCTATCCATGATTGGAATATTTCTCCGTTTATTTTTCCTTGATTTTGTTCATCAGAGGTTTGTAGCTTTTTTCTTTTTTTTTCTTTTTTTTTTTTTTTTTACAAATAGTTTATTGTCAAATTAGTTTCCACATAACACTCAGTGCTCATCCCCAAAGTGCCCTCCTCCATGCCCATCCATCAGTCCTCCCACATCCATCAGTCCTCAGTTTTTGTCAGCATTCAAGAGTCTCATGGTTTGCCTCTCTCCCTTTCCCCCACCATTTCCGCCCTTCTTCTCCCCCTTGTTCCTCCGTCAAGTTCCTCCTAATCCTCCTATATGTGCAAACATATGATATTTGTCCTTCTCTGCCTGACTTATTTCTGTAGCTTTTTTCATATAGACCTTGTATATATATTGTGAGATTTATTCCCAAATATTTAATTTTTAAGTGTGCTAATATAAATGGTATTGTGTTTTTTAATTTCAGATTCCACTTGTTCATTGCTATTATGTAGGAAAATGATTGACTTTTGTATATTAACCTTATATCCTGCAACCTTTCTATAATTGTCATCTGCAGATAAGACTGTTTATTTCTTCCCTCCCATTCTGCATATGTTTTGGGTTTTTTGGTCTTTTTTTTTTTTTTTTTAAGTAATCTCTATACCTAATATGGGGCTTCAACTCATAACTCTGAGATCAAGAGTCATGTGCTTGTCCAGCTGAGCCAACCAGGCTCCCTTCTTACCTTCTTGTATTAGCTAGCACTTCCAGTATGCTGTTGAGAGGAGTGGTGAGGGGACTTTCTTGCCTTGTTTCTGATCTCAGTGGAAAAGCTTCAAGTTTCTCACCATTAACTATGATGTTAGTTAGCTGTATGGGTTTTTTAATAGATATTTTTTATTAAGTTGAGGAAGTTCCCCTTTATTCTTAGTTTCCTGAGAGTTTTTATCATGAATTGATGTTAGATTTTGTAAATTGCTTTTTCTGCACCTATTAATAATGATTATGTGAGTTTTGTTTTGTAGCCATTGATGTGATTGATTGCATTAATTGATTTTTGAATGTTGGACCAGCTTTGCATACTTGGGATGAATCCCATTGAGTTGTAGTATATAATTCTTTTTATACATTTGCTAATATTTTATTGAGGATTTTTGCATCTATATTCATGAGAGATATTGATCTATAGTTTTCTTGTGATGTCTTTGGTTGTTTTTTGTTTTTTGGGGGATTTTTTGGTTTTTGTTTTGATTTGTTTTCTTTTTGAGAGAGACCATGCATGAGCAGGGGAAGGGCAGAGGGAGAGGGAGAAAGAATCCCAAGTAGGCTCCATGCCCAGCACAGAACCCAATAGGGCTTGGTCCCACAACCATGAGATCATGACCTGAAGCCAAATCAAGAGTTGTATACTTAACCGACTGAGCCATTTGGGCACCTCTGTCTTTGGTTTCAGTATAAAGGTAATGCTGGTCCCATTGCATGAGTTAGGAAATATTCCCTCTGCTTCTGTCTTGTGAGAAGGACTCGGTAGAGAATTTCTTCTTAAATATTTGGTAGATTTCACCAGTGAACCCCTCTGGTTCTAGAAACGCATCTGGAAGGTCATGAATTATTAATTCAATTTCTTTAATACAAACCTATTCAGGTTGTTTATTTCTTTTTGCGTGAGTTTTGGCAAATTATGTTTTTCAAGAAATTGGTCCATTTTATCAAGTTTATCAAATTTGTGAGCATAGAATTGTTCATGTCCTTTAGTATCCTTTTAATGTCCACAGGATCCGTAGTTAGGTCTTTTTTTTTTTTTCCTGATATTAGTAATTTGTGTCTTCTCCATTTTTTTTTTAGTCTGACTAGAAGCTTATTGATTTTATTGATCTTTTCAAAGAATCAGCTTTTGCTTTCATTGATTTTTTTTTTTTTTTTTTTTTTTTTTTTTGGTATAACCTCACAAATCAGGCACAGGATCCTACTCATTATTTAGGCAATGCTGGGAACACTCCTGAAATCTGAGTTCCTAGCCTCTGGCCAAAGGCAGCTTCTGAGCAGACCATTTTAAGGATAGCAGTCTGAAGCTTGCAATGTTTACTCTTTATACTTCTTGTCAATTTGTTAGCCTTTATGATCTCCGATTTGCTTGATCTCACTTGTTGGAAATTCCAGAGTAAGCCAGTGTTAATTTTAAAAAATAAAACTGCCTGTTATTTTACCAGAAAAAGATGGCTTTATTTGGGAGTAGCAGAGAATTGCAATCTGGAACAAGCAAGCTATAGCAGAACCGTAGGCAAGTCCACAGAATAAAGAAGAGGAGTACCTTTGCAGAGGAAAGGGGGACATTTGGAAGGCTGGTAAAAACAAAAATTCTGTTGGAGTAAAGTGGCAGTTTAAAATGTAGTGGCTTAGGAGCGCCTGGGTGGTTCAGTCAGTTAAGCGTCCAATTTTGGCTTAGGTCATGATCTCAGGTTTGTGAGTTCAAGCCCTCTGTCAGGCTCTGTGCTGACAGCTCAGCCTGGAACCTGCTTTGGGGTCTCTGTCTCTGTCTCTGTCTCTCTCAAAAATAAACATTAAAAAATTTTTTTCTAAATGTAGTGGTTTTTCATTGGCTAAGCTATTGCAGGAGAAGAAGGAAAGCTTTTCTTCTTACTGGGATACCAAAATAGTGTCCATGTGCTAGGTCCACCTCTTCCTGTTCGGTCTATAATTAACAACAGTGTTAGGGCATAAGAGCTCCCACTACCTAACCTCCTGACTCTCATTCTAAATGAGATTTCCTTTCAATTTTCACACCAGCATTTGCTATTAACTTAAACAAGTATCAGTATCAATCAGGGTAGATTAGATTTGCCATGGTAACAAGTAATCCTGAAAGATATCAATAGCTTTAAGCCATGAAACTTTATTTCTCACTTATGTCTGTGGAAGAGGGAGGAGTAAGATGTTGCTCTGCATTGCCCTTACTCTTGGACCCAGGCTATCTGGTGCCCCACTGTTGTTTGCTGTGGCTGACAGAAAGGGAAAGCATGATAAATGATTGCTTTCTAAAATTGCCCTTTAAGGGGCACCTGTGTATCTCAGTTAAGCATCTGACTCTTGTTTTTTTTTTTTTTTAATTTTTTTTTAATGTTTTATTTATTTCTAGGAGAGAGAGAGAGAGACAGCGTGAGCAGGGGAGGGTCAGAGAGAGAGGGAGTCACAGACCGAAAGAAGCTCCAGGCTCTGAGCTGGCAGTCAGCACAGAGCCCGACGCGGGGCTTGAACCCACGAACCGCGAGATCATGACCCGAGCGAAAGTCGGACGCTTAGCCGACTAAGCCACCCAGGCGCCCCAGTTAAGCATCTGACTCTTGGTTTCGGCTCAGGTCATGATCTCACAGTTCATGAATTTGAGCCCTGCGTTGGGTTCTGTGTCCATCCTTTTCACAATTGATTGGCTCAAGAAGCTGCATGGTTTAATGTAATGATCATGTGTCCAGAAAGAGGGCTAAAAATACATGATGAGTAGCACTAATTAAAATTTATAAGAAGGTACGGCAATATTCATTCTTACTTTGCTTCAGTCAGAGATTCTTAACCTGTAGTTCAGGGCCTCCTAGGACTACTAGATATTGAGAGACACAGAGATTATAAAAATATTCTGTTTTTTCTTCTCATGGCATTTTTGAGGGTTTTTAATTGATGCTACTTTCCCAAAGTATTACAAACAACTTTGGGATGCTTTCTACAGTTCTTTGCCCTTCCTCTTTGTTTTTTTCCTTTCTTCCGCTCTCCTCTACTTGTCCAGAGAAAAAATGTATTGTTTTGAAGAGCGAAATGTATTAGTAACTGTATTAATTAGTTGTTTAGTAATGCTTATTATGTTACAATGTTTGTAGAGGCATATATATGCATATTATGGAGTTAATTTGTATGCTGTGTTATTAGAAAAATACTAAATTAGCACATTTGAGACAATAAGGTCAGCCCTTGTAGTACTAGGGGAAATGAGGTGGTTGTGAATGGTTGTTTACATTCTTGCTGCTTCACGAGGCAGTAACATAGTTGGCTTTCTATCAAGTGGAGCAGAGGATCTAGTGGAAACTCTATTCCAAAGTCTCCACTGAGTTTAAGGATGTTATAATCTTAAAAAACAAAACAAAACATGGAGGGGTGCCTGGGTGGCTCAGTCAGTTGAATGTCTGACTTCAGCCTGTTATGATCTTGCCGTTTGTGGGTTCAAGCCCCACGTCAGGCTCTGTGCTGACAGCTAGCTCAGAACCTGGAGCCTGTTTCAGATTCTGTGTCTCCTTCTCTCTCTGCCCCTCCCCTGCTCGCACTCTGCCTCTCTCTCAAAAACAAATAAACATTACCAAAAAAAAATTTTTTTAAAGCATATGCAGTTGAGGAAAATGATAATTAGTCATGGAACAACAATGGACTAGATGGAGAAAAACATAATAGGAGTTTGGTGGTAAAGCATGGGGTGATATGAAAAGACATCTTTGGAGACGGGTTAGGAACACTGGGGTTGCATATTTTTGGGGACTTGGGCATGCTGCCTCTCTTCCCTTTGGTGGGATTCTGATCAGCCTAAATAAACCACCTCCATCTCATCTTGTTGGGTAGATGTAAAGCAACCATAGATGGAGGCTTCTGCTTGTGAATCGCTCAATAGTGTTTTTTTTTCTTAATGTTACTATCAAAGGAAAATGATAGTCTCATCTTAATCTACTTGAAAAGTGTAATAGAAGCATAAATAACTCCCAGTACCATCATCCTGAGTTAATTACTATTAACATTTGGCATATTTGTACCATTTATAACTTTATATTCCTTATGTTTCACCTACCTTTCTCTAGCATTTTCCTAATTCATTTAAACCGTCATAAATATAATTTTTGATTCCTGTGTAATATCATATGTGAATGTATAAGGTATTTCCCTATTTTTTTATTTAAAAAGTTATTTTTACTATTTTATTTATTTCTGAGAGAGAGAGAGAGAGACAGCCTGAACAGGGGAGGGTCAGAGAGACAGGGAGATACAGAATCTGAAACAGGATCCAGGCTCTGAGCTGACAGCACAGAACCTGACGCGGGGCTTGAACCCATGAACTGTGAGATTATGACTTGAGCTGAAGTCGGACATTTAACTGACTGAGCCACCCAGGCACCCTGGTATTTCCCTATTTTTTTTGTTTTGTGTAAAATAATTCAGAACTGATGGGAATGGAAATTAATATTTGTCCTAAAACAACTAATAACAGAAATCCACAGATAAATAAAGATTGTGATACCATCATGGAATTTTTTAAATTATTGTCAACAATTTGATACTAGATTTGGCGATTGAAATTTGGGTTTACATTTAAGCTATCCCTGATGTGTGGTGGCCAACCTAATATCTTTGTGAGTAAGGTTTAATTAATATCTTAGGGAGGAGACAAAGGCTCTCCTGACCACCAGCACCTACATCACCTTGGGTTAGTACAATAACTTTAACTGTTCCCTCTGCTTTCACTCTTGTCCCTACATGTTCAGCTCTTCATAGGACAGCCAGAATGATTTGTTCCAATATGAGTCAGGCACTTTGCTGTCTCCTCAGTACCTTCCAACTAACTCCTGTCTAATTCAGATAAATGCCCAAGTCTTTGAAGGATAGGGCTCCTGCTGTATGCGGCCATATCTTGAATGCGGTAGGCACGCTCCTACTTTATGGGTCTTGGATTTGCTGTTCCTCTTCTATAATGCTTTCTCCTTAGTAGTCACTAGGCTTCTTCCCTCATCTTCTTGTGTTTGTTCAAGTGTCATTTTCCTAATGAAGCCTTCCTGAAGTAGCTTATTTAAAACCATCATCCCCTTCCACTCCACATCCCCCTTCCTTGCTGCTTTATTACTTTTTGTGTATTTATCCTAACATTCCCTATACTTGATTTAGATTTTTGTTTTTATTTTACTTTATCTCTCCACGCGCCACCCCCCCCCCCACCTCGGTATAATACCAGTTGCCAGGATGCACAGCTTTTCATCAGTTTTGTTCTACTGTATTCCCAGAGCCCAGTATAATGCCAGGTCCATAGCTGACACTTGATAAATATTGGTTGAATACATACAGACAAACAATATTGGTATATCAGCAACCTAGCTAGCACAATGGACTGATATAATCCTAGAGTGGTAAACAAAATAAGATGTCCTTCATGGCCACCACCCATTCCAAGTGACTTACTTTGCAACACTTGGATTTTAGGAATGAAGGATGTTCACAAAGGCCGACCATTTTTTCCAGTTGTAACTTTGACTGACAGGGAGGATTTCATACAGAATTAGGGATTTGCCTTTCCACAGAGGCATCGCATGATACATGCCCCTACGCGAAGTATGTCTATATTCAAATAAATGAAGTAAACTGAAGTTCCTGCCCTTCAGGTACTTATTTCTGTGTTTCTCCTCTAATGTGATAGGAAAAGGAAAAGGAATAGTTTTTTTGAGGGGAGGGGGGGTGTCTCTAGCCCAGATGTCCTGGTATTGACTTTCTAGTTCTCATTGGTACTATGGTAGAGCAAGTACATAGAAGTGTTGACAGAACACAAGAGGCAAACATTGTGGCCCAGTGTGCCCACAGGGTCTCGGAGCTGGTGAGGGCAGGATGCAGGCGTGTGTCCTCTCTCCTCACTCTGTTGCCGTGTCTGAGGGGATCCCTGGTTCCCCCGTCTGGCGGGGACTCCCCAAGGGCTGACTGTCACAACCAGATATTCTCCCCACCCCAGGCTGGAGGCTCCTTCTCCATACTCTGAGGCTGGCCGCAATTCTCCGTAGGGCTGGAAAGGGTCCCCTTGTAAGGACAAGAGATACTGAGATGTCACCCATCCCTAAAGTGTGGGAGCTGTGGCCTGGTGAGTCACGGTTCACAGCCAGCAAGTAGGTGTAGATAAATCAACAAGGACAACAGTGGTGGTTCTAGTCCCAAGCAGGATTTTCTGGTTTGGGCGGGAGTTTGCATAAATGACTGATTTGAAACAATGCCACAGGGCTTAGCCTGGGACAGACTTGCTAACTGGGTCAGGTCATGTTGGAAGACCTTGTCACTCACTGATTACCCCATCTATCCGGTGAGTGCCCAGAGCACTTTCCTTGCACTCTTGCGAATCTCTGCATTCCTTTGGTCCTTACTCGCTGGTCCTTGCTGCTCAACTGTCTGTGAGCAGGGGTAACGTGGAACAAAGCAAGAAGGATTCAACTCAAGCAGCAGCTCATTAGGACAGACTGAACTTTTTATCTTCCTAAAACCAAGATGGCTCTATTTCCAACATTCTTCTTTTCCATCCTATTTTGGTCCACCGATTTGAACTCTTAAATAATTTTATCACGCTTTTTTCCTGCTTTGTCTATCCATACCCATTTGTACCACACGTCAGTTTCTTTCATAATTCCTTCCTATTCTTTCATTCCGGTTTTAAAACCACCACTCTCGTCTTGGCACCCAGGCATCCCCAGCTCTTTACTGTGTTCTCCAATCCCTCACTGGTACAACAGTGGTTCTCAGTGCGTGGTTCATGGACTGGCAGCATCTGTATTCCCTGGAAACTTGTTAGAAATGCAAGTTCTCAAACTGAGGACTGATGGATGTGGTGGGGGGGAGGGATGGGCATGAAGGAGGACACTTGTGGGGATGAGCACTGAGTGTTATGTGGAAACTAATTTGGCAATAAACTATTAAAAAACAAACAAAAACAAACAAACAAACAAACAAAAAAGAAATGCAAGTTCTCAGGCTTCATTTCCAGATCTCCTACATCAGAAGCTTTGAGGTAGTGTGGGCCTGGGCCCTGTGGGTGAGAACCTCTGAGCCACTGAGGAACATGATAACCAGATTCACCTGCTAAAAACCTTGTTTCTTCTGTTGGCCCCTCGTTCAAACATCTTGAGTGGTTCCCCAGTCCCTACACAATTAAGTTGAAATTTAGCAACTCTTATGTATTTCCTTTTTGCTACATGTTCGCTGACATTTCTGCCATTCCGTGTACTCCTCCCTCCATGCTCTCCATACTTAATCATATGCCTTATGTCTTCAGCAGCATAACCCAAGTCTCCCTTCTGAGCCCAGCTCGGAGCTCTCTTCTCCCCCTGAACTTCTTCTGGTCTTATATGCACTTTTACAGTCTAATGCATTTACTTATCATACCTTATAATGGACTGACAACCATTATTTTACATATATGGATCTAGTTTTCCCAGATAGATTATAAGCTTCTTAAGGTTTTATAATATTTAACTTCCTAGTGTCACCCTCACAATGCCTGATTCCTTTCTTATACTTCACATGAGTCTTTCCAAAATGGGCTTGATAATAAGAACACTTGCTATATTTGTGAAAAACATGGATTCTTTAAGACCACACCATAGACTAGAATCTGAACTAGATTCTTCAGGGGAAGGTCCTGAAGATCCATAGTGTGAGTAAGTACACATGTGTTTCCCATCATGAAGCATGTTTGGGAAACATGGCTGTAAACCATGTAAATCAAAATGCTCAAATTTTGATTTTTTAAAGAATATTTATGTTTGAGAGACTGCAAGCAGGGGAGGGGCAGAGAGAGGTGGACAGAGGATCCAAAGTGGGCTCTGCACTGACAGCAGTGAGCTCAATGTGGAGCTTGAACTCATCAACTGCAAGATCATGATCTGAGCTGAATGAGCTGAAGTTGGATGCTCAACCAACTTAGCCACCCAGGTACCCCTCAAGTTTTGATTTTTTTTTTTTTTAAGGAGGTGACTTTTTGATTAAAAGAAACAATCAGGGAGGAAGAGAGCCCTTCTTAGATATACCCTGTGAACACTTGATTAGTACTTGATGCGTACCTGAGTCTGTACAAGGGGTTGAGAGAAAGAGCCAAAGAAAGTGAATGGGGGTCAGACACCAGGAGATAGCAGTGGAGGCAGGGGACTGGGAAGGGGAATGACAGGAAAATGGTGTGAGTGAGCAGTCTGACTTAAGGGGCATGCCACCTGTGTTATAGTTGGTAAGGAAGAATATAAAAGGTGAGGTGGCCATATGAGTAGGAATCAGGGGAGATGATGATGAAGTACAACTTCCTCTTATTATGCCTCACTCTGTGAGCCAAGTGATTTTGACATTCATGAGCCACCAGGAGGCAGGGAATTGCTTTCCCCCTGAAAAATACATTGCAGCAATCCCTAAGAGGACAGTCTTGTTTTTAGAATGATATCATTCAGGCCAATCTTTGCCACTTTGTACATGAAGACACTCAGTTGCCCCAAACTACATTGCTGTTTACTTTCACAGCAGAAATTGGAATTTAGATCTTCTGACTCAACCATCCTAGGCCTCTCTTTCTTTTCTTTTTTTTTTTCTCTTTTTAAAATCTCTACAGCTTTTAGAAAACTAATTATATTTTTTAAGAGTCTATATCTCGTGAATCTTTATTTGGACAAGAATACTCAATACCTGACTTCGTCCCAAATTTTCAGAAGTGAGACCTAATCCTAAAAAAAAATATTAGTAACAGAGATGAAGTGAAATAATGATGAAAAGGCGCCTGTCAGAGTGTCTCGCATATACTTGGCTTTTAATGCCTGTGTGTTCTTTTGGTCTTTGAATGGTAATTCACCTCACCTAAGAATTTATTTCCATTGTTTACATAAGTAAGGGTATTGGCTTTGGAGTTATTCAGATCTGAATTTGAATACTGGCTCTGTCACGTACTGTGTAATATTATGCGTAATTGGTTAATCTCTCCTAAGCCTTGGTTTCACTACCTACAAAAGGGGAATAATAATACTTTGCATGATTTCTCTAAACAGTAGATGCTAAATGTTTGAAAGTGCTTATGCCAGATATTTGATAAGTACTTAATAAATATGACTTGTTTCTATCATTGACTTGTAGCAAAACTGTATTCTGATCTGTACCCTCTCAAAGAGACAATAATGGAAAGAGAATGAAACTACTCCAGTTTGAATCTTGGACTTGCCATTTACTTGTGTGATCATGGAAATGTCATTTAACTGTTCCATGCTTTAGTTATTATCCCCAGTTTATAGATAAAGACCCTGTACCTACTTTGTGGGGTCATTGTGAGGAATGAATGAGTTAGTATATGGAAAAGTATTTATTATAGTGCTCGGCACAACATAAACACTAAATAAATATTAGGTGTTATTAATGTATATCTTGTTATACTTATTGGCCTTAAGCTTTTGCTGAGTTTCAAGAGATCTCTTCTTCTTGGCAAGACTGAACTTGGAAAACTCTTTCCTTTTTGTCTGTTTCTGTGTTAGAGTTTAAACCTGATGGCTTATATCTCCAAGTCTGTCATTTCATCCCTACATTTTTGCCTCTTTGAGCAACGGTCAGGAAATAACCATTTATGCATGAAATACACAGTCAACAATAAGGGAACAAGAAAACTGCTGGCAATATATTAGATATTTAAAACAATTCTGAAAATGAAAAAATGAGACATGATTTTAGGGAATATTAAAAAATGAGCTACAGGCCGCCTGGCTGACTCAGTCGGAAGATCATGCAACTCTTCATATTGGGGTCATGAGTTCAAGCCATGTTGGTGTAGAAATAGGGAGAAGGAGAGAAAGAGAGAGATGAACATTAAAAACAGAGTTAATGATCCAGACAGCCTACAAACCATGCTAAAATCCCTTAATATTAACCTATTTTCCTGGCACATGAAGGAAATAATATAGATCTTTCTGCTTGCCCAAAGATAAGTTCTTTTATTTTTGTAGTCCTGAAAATTCTCATTCTGGTCTACTTACCTGCTGATCCAACCTGTCTCCATTATTACCTGCCTTTGCTATGGTCATCTTTCCAGAGCATTGCTGCCTCCTTATCTTTGTGCACAAGGTAGTCACACTCATTACCTACTCATTACCTTCCCCCCTTCTCCCCAGGGACAGGACTGTGATTACCTAAAGGAACCTACCCTCCTCCAAGAGACTTAGAGAAGAGTGGCTCGCTCTTTCTCAATTCTAGGGGTTAATCCTGATTGGCCTAAGCCCAATGTGGCGGTCTCATTGATCTGTCAGTGATTGGTTTAGGCTTGGGCATATATCTTCTGGCAAATGAAACATGAAGGGAAATCTGCTGGGAGACTCTAGGAAATATATCTTTGGTCTTAAAAATAAATGCATGGGAAAGGGTGCCGGGGTGGCTTAGTCGGTTAAGGGTCCAACTCAGCTCCAGTCATGATCTCCTGGTCTGTGAGTTTGAGCCTCATGTTGGGCTCTATGCTGGCAGCTCAGAACCTGGAGCCTGCTTTGGATTCTGTGTCTCCCTCTCTCTCTCTGCCCCTCACCCATTTCTCTCTCTCTCTCTCTGTCTGTCTCCCTCTCTCAAAAACAAACATTTAAAATAAATGAGTAAATTCATGGGAAGAAACAATGCATATTTTCTTCTGAATATGGTTATATCTGCATTTACTATCATGAACTGCAATAGCTTTCTTGCAAACATGAGGAAAACTAGGAGTAAAAGGGCAAACCATGAGGGTGGAAAAATCATGGGTCCTGGGATGTCCTAGAGCATGAGGTTAATCCAGAAGCTATCTGACCTCGAGAGTTCTTGTTGTATGAGATACATTTTCCTTAATATTTAAGCCAAGCTGGGGGCGCCTGGGTGGCTCAGTCAGTTAAGTGTCTGACTTCGGCTCAGGTCATGATCTCATGGTTCGTGGGTTGGAGGCCCGCTTTGGGCTCTGTGCTGACTGCCAGCTCAGAGCCTGTAGCCTGTTTCAGATTCTGTATTTCCCTAGCCTGTTTCAGATTCTGTATTTCCCTCTCTCTCTGACCCTCGCCTGTTCACGCTGTCTCTCTCTCTCTCTCTCAGAAATAAATAAAACATTAAAAGATTTAAAAAAAATATTTAAGCCAAGCTGAGTTGTATCTCTTTTATGTAGTTGGAAGCATCCTAAATTATATAAGCCCTTTTTCTGCTTACCACACAAAGGCATTTTCTCTAGGCTCCATAACTAAGTATTATTATCTCTGTGAAGCGACCCAGAAAGTCCCAGCCCAAAGAAAGTCCTCTCCTCTGAACTCCTTTATGGACTCAGTTTGGCATCTCTCTCTCTTTCCATCTCTTCTTGCAAATTAAGTATTTTGGAATACTTAATTTCTAGTACAACATAAACACTTGAACATATCTTTGGTGGTATTTAGAATAGAAAGAGAATAATTTTGGCCTTTACAGTCTGCGCATTGGTTTGCCCTGATTTACATGATTGACAGTATGTTTCAATGTAAAGAGTGTAGAGCTGGGGTCTGAACCACTTGACTCCAAGCTCCATCACTTCGTAACTGTGGGTCCTCTTGCGACTTGCTTGATCACTCTAAATTTCTGTTTTCTCTTATGTAAAATGTGATTACTGATACCTTGCAACATTATTTTGAAGGTTAAATGGAACAGTGAATGTGAGATGCCCAGGACATAATGGACAGTCAATGATACCATGTAGAACACCTATCTATGTGTATCCAGATACACAGCTTTTCTGTAATTTATTTGTGATTGCTGAAAAGGAAAACTCCTCCAAAGAGAACCATCAGCAGTGGGAGAAGTGGGGAATGAGATGATATTTAGACCTCATCTCACTAAAATTCTCATTGTACTAATGAGGAAAAGGGAATCTAGAAATGTCCTAAGAGTCATCCAAATTCTTACTGCTCTTTGGTGCATTTTAATGGCACCAATGAGCTTCTGGCCCCAACACATGTGCTTTTGATGACTAAAATACATCTATTTTCCCATTTTTTCCCTTTTGCTTGCACTGAGACTTGGATCAGGCAACAAAGGGAGAGATGTCAATGTGAAACACTTTCAAGACCAGGCCTAATGGAATTGGGTAAGAGAATACCTTGCCCCCCCCCCAAAAAAAAAGTTACAAAAATTATATTAACTTACCGCAGAGACACAAAATAAAAATTGGGAATGTGAACAATTAACCAAGGCAAAGAATAAGGGAAAAAGGATCATCTCTCTTCGAGTTTTGATATTAGGATAGATATTACAATCTCAGCAATCGGTTAATCTTATTATCCATAAATGATTTTGTTCCCTAAATCACATTTCCTCCTTGTTATTTGGAAAAGTACAAGAAATGAGAGAAGAAGAGTGGAAGCAAGGAAAATAGCAATGTGGAATGCCTTGGTCAACACTAGTTCACCTTAAATTGAACACCAGCATCTCACAGGACTCTTGACTAATTCAGACTCATCATATTATTGAAATTTGCTCAGGGGGCATTCAATCCTCTTTTGCAATTCAGGTTTAGAAGGATTTGTAATATTGACAAATAATGAGAAAAAATTAGATATGGGTTGTATATTTGCTTGTACATTTAGTGAGCAGGTGTCCCTCGATGAGGATACTGAATGTTTTCAAACTCAGAAATCATAACATAAACATGACCTGAGGCCAATCATTGGTAGAGTGGATCTTGGGTTCCCAGAGCAAGGAAGAGAGGAGGCTTGGCAGTTCATGCACCTAGTTGCAAGGGAGAGGGAAAGACCATTGCTATTGCCTAATTGAGTGTGATATATGATGTGAGTAAGCAACATACATGATGTAACTGTATTTACATTTAAGTTAAGAAATCAATTCCAGAAGTCAACCATGGATCTTGCCAGCCTTTCATCTTCTTTGCTTCCCACTACACATACCACAGAAATATCAAAAGAAAAATGAATATTCCTATAATTCAGCCAATTTTCCCCATGTTCTTCCTATCTCGTAGTCTCCAGACTCTGTTGGTTTGCAAACTAACTCTCCTATACACACGGGAAGAGGAGACTGAGGAAAGAGGAAGACCACTCCAGATTTGTAGGTGAGCATGTTTAGTAAACAAGGGAGCTCCCTCTGAGACTTGTCTTAGCAGCCACAAGATGAGTAGATCTCTGCAACCATCCACCAAATCTTAGAAAAGTTTTAGAGATGCCTTAACTGGTTTTAGTCACATATACCGCCTAGGTGGTCTCAACAACACATTGCTCTCTCAAGGCTATGTCCTTGAAAACAGCTCCCGCTGTAAGAATGGTGGGGAGAGCGTACATTCGGAGCATGGGGGAAGGGGTGAGGACCCTCCAATCGCTTGGGTCCAGTTCCTGGGCCAACTGGTGGTCATCATGGCTTGTCAATTTTCTTCGCCGACACACACATCTACATTGATGATTCTTCTATTATTTTTCTACTATAAAAAGTAATTATGGGGGTGCCTAGGTGGCTCAGTGGGTTAAGCGTCCAACATCAGATCACGATCTTGCGGTTCATGAGTTCGAGCCCTGAGTCAGGCTCCATGCTGACAGCTCAGAGCCAGGAACCTGCTTCGGATTCTGTTTCCCTCTCTCTCTGCCCCTCCCTTGCTCACACTCTCTCCCTCATAAATAAACATTTTAAAAAAATATAATTGTTTTCAAAATGTAATTTTTTTTCATTTTAAACTCATCTAAATTCTTTATTTCATTTTCCTTTACTCCCTTCTTCCAGTCTTAGATGGTCGAGACCACATTTCAACTATTTTATTATAATAAATATTATTTAAGTTGTTCCTCAATAATTTCAATTAGATTGTTAAGCTTATGAGTCTAAACAAACATTCCCAGAGAAACATTCAGCAATGTTATGACAACACATTTATGAGCAAGAAAATGAAGGTACTCTGGGTATCTGTTATGGGAGAAATGGGGGAGTTAACGTAGGGAATACTGTCAGCAGTAGACTAGATGTCCATGGGCTACCATATGTATGTCTTAAAAACAGGGCTAAGAAAGTAGGAAACAGAATGAACTCTAGAGCACAACAGCGTTTAAGTTTATTAAAATAAAGGCATGCGGGAAAATACATATTTTATAAGGAAATATGCAAATAAGATGATGTACATCAAATATTAAATTGAGTACGTACATGAGGGAAGGCAAAGGTGGGTGTAGGAGGAAGTGAATAAACTGATATAAAAATCAATAGAAGATTTTTGCATGTGTTAGCAGTGATAATGTGCCATAAATGGGACAGTAATATATGGATTAACTCAGTGCTCTGCTCCCTTGAGGTTCCAAATAAATCTATAAATAAATAGCTAAAGAAAGGATTATATATAGTGAGAGGGTACAGAGATATTTTTGCCTGGGTAGATGGGAATCAGAGATACCGTTTCTATTAAGAGGCAGACTTGATATCTCCCAAGAATTGCACTAAAGCCACGCAAATGACAGTCCTGTGGGATTTACTTGGTAAGTTGACGTAAATGTCAACATGATTGTCATCCCATCAGGGATGTTGCCATGCAGTTGTGTCATTGCAGACAGATAGCAAATTCTCCTAAGGCAATTTTTTCAGCAGTCTGTTACAAATAATAAATATGTTTGTGTGACATTTTAAATTATTCAGAGTACTTCTGTGCTATAATTCCAATTGGTCCTCCTGAAGGAGACTGAGTGAAACATGATTTATACATTTCACAGATGAGAAACACTGAGTGGCTCAGTTACTGTCCCAAGGTCACACAAATTAGAGAGTCCTAAGAGAGTCCTCTGTGTTCTAGAGCCCAGGTCTCCTGATCAACTGCTAGCCTTCGTTCTTTCTCCTGGTGAAAACAGATAGCTGACTGGTGGATACCCCTTTGTGCTTGATTTCCAGGAAGCTCAGAGTTAGATTTGAAGCTCTGATGAAAGAATTATATCTGCTCTCATCATCTGTACATTTGTGTTCTTTTTTCCTGGGCCTTGAACTTTTTATTTTCCTATTTTTCCCAGTCATAATTCTTTATTCCTACTTCTATCTTATCTTTATTTTATTCTATAGCGAATAGCGCAGACTACACCAAATCATTCATAAAAGTGGTAGGAGTATAAATACATGTACAAATATAAAAAGGGGATAGAAGCCCACAATACTCAAATAAAGCGTATTTTCCTGGAAAGAAGATCAGAGAGCTAGCTCTAATGAGGCTGGCCACATTTAGAAAATTCCTGTGTTTGGATTATGTACGATTTGACTAGCATTTTGAAAACTGGTTAGGAAGAGGACTACATCTGCAACACTGAATGAAAAGCGTGATTCTAGATTTTGAAACTTAATGAATCAAAATGAGCCTTGCCAAGTATTCCCTACTGATTCATGGATAAAAACCAGACATCCTATGAAATGGGTGGTTTCTGAGTTCAGTCTGGTTTCTGAGCATCAGATTACGGTACTGGCTTAATGACTTCTGTCCTCCATTATTTAGATTGCCCTTCACACAGGATCATCTGTCTTCCACCTGCCTGTCCAGCTTCATTACCAACCCCCATCCCCACCCCACCTCTCAACTGGCACCTCATATGCCATGAAGTCCCAAACTTCTTGACAATATTCACACTGGGTCCTCTGATGGATAACCCTTCACTGTTTTCCCTTAAAGGCCTGGTTCATGTCACACACACACACACACACACACACACACCTTAAAAAGCTTTCTTTGATTTGGCCTTTTTGTTGGTCCCATCACTCGAGCTCCTTCTTTGTGTTTCGTGGCATTTTGAATATGCCACCATATTGTAATAATCGATGGCTTATTTGTCTCTCCTGCTAGATTGTGAACTCCTTAAGTCAAGATCTGTTTCGTGGTCATCTAGGCCTCCTGTCACCCAGCATAGTGCTTGGCACATAGGAAGGACTCAGTGTAGCTTTGATAATGAGTGCACCTGGTGGAAACGATGACTAATGGGTTGCCACATGTTAGGTCAACAAGACAGTCTATCAGGTAATGGCTACACTGTGTTCAGGTATGTTTTCCTTTGGCCTGATCTCTACTCCTTGGGCCTTCAATCACAATACCTCCTTGCCCAGCGCCACCCCCCCCCCCTTTTTTCTGGTCTTTGGTCCTCTTCATTCTCATTCTTCCTAAATTTTAATTGTCACTATTTAATCAAAACATCTCATTTTTTATCTAGCAAAAAGATACAAACGTCAATATGTTTATTGTGCTAAATGATATGTTTTTAGGAAGTAGATAAAACCTGAAAGATATTTAGGAAATAAAAATGTTTATGTTCTATGAAATATGCCTATGTGCACATATATATATACATATATATACACATATATATACACACATATTTGTACCTATATATAAAATATTGTTTTCTATGACCAATATCTAAGTGTGGAAATTGAGCTTTAGCTGACTTTGAACTTTCAGGGTGACAATCTGAAATAAATTTAGAGCTAAAAAGTATTTTTATTTTATTTTTGTTTATTTTTGAGAGAGAGACAGAGCATGAGCAGGGGAGGGGCAGAGAGAGAGAGGGAGACGCAGAATCCAAAGCGGGCTCCAAGCTCTGAGCTGTCAGCACAGACACAAGCTGTGGGATCATGACCTGAACCAAAGTTGGGCACCTAACCAACTGAACCATCAAGGTTCCCCTAAAAAGTATCTTTTTAAAATTCATGCTTCTTGTTATGCATGCAGGCCTTCCCGTATTGTGCAAACATTTATCAAATATGGGAGTGGAAGAAGTGCTGGGTATACAAAAATAAATGAGACAGCTCTTATCCCCATGAAACTGGTAGGAGCGCAGCAGGAGCCATGGCTGGAACCGGGAGTAGAGGCTGGTGGGAAGGACTGTGTATACCATGCTAAGGAGCTAGAGCTGGTTCTTTTCCCTCCGCTAACTGGAAGTCGCCCTCAAGCAGGATGGAGCCATGTTTCTGTTTCTATTTGCACTTTGAAATGTCTCTTTAATTCTTCGAGAAAAATGGAATAGTGAGGACATGAGCAAATAGATTTTTGCTAAAGGCTACGAGTGAGAGAGTGAGGGCTTAAACCCAGACAGTTGATTAGGGGTGGGGAGAAGAAGATGGTCACTTTAGTTGGGGAAAGGGGAAAAAGAAAAGGGTAATTGTAGGCTTCCAGCTTGGGGCAGCATGGGGTGCTATTTATGGGAATAAAGAACACAAAAGACCAAAATGAAATAAGAATCCATAATATAAAGTAACTACTCCTCCAGAAATAGCTTACATTTGAAAATAAAAATAAAGTCACTTCAATTATTATTTAAAGGTCAAGACCCTGAAAACAACACTTTATGCTGTACTTGTAATTGAACTGCAGGGGAGCGTATCATGTTTCTTTGGTCAGGCTATGTTTTTCACCTGTCTGCACACAACCACATTGCTTGAGAACGAAGCTGGGGCTGACTGATGGCTTGGGTCTACCATTCTGACTTGCAGTGCACCATGCTTCCTGTGTGTCTGTGCTCATTACTGTCAAAACAATGATCATCTGGGACTGGTAATACACTTAATTGTTATAGCAACTCAAGGAGGTAAATACTAGTACTATGACCATTTTGTAGTGAATATGAATGACCCTGTAATGAAAATTAAAAAGCTGAAATATATCCTGATAGATAGTGGCTCATCCTTTTGTTATTAAGAATCCAAGGAAAGAAAAATCACAACACATGTTGGGCAAGGGCAACAAGTAGGTGTTTCTTACAGTTAGGAAAAAAACTAGGTTATTTATAAAACTTACAACATCTGTTTTATAATTTTATGACCATTAATTAAATCACAGCATTTTAAAGCTTAAAGGAACTGATCACTTTAATTACAACCAGTTTACTTAATATGTGTCCATTTTTGGTATAGTTTATCTTTCACTGAAGGTTAAAATATTACAATTGACCCTTGAGAAACGGGGATTAGGGGCATCAACCCCCACATGGCCAAAAATCCACATAGAACTTTTGATTCTCCTAAAACTTAACTACTTATAGGCTACTGCTGATCAGAAGCCTTATGAATAACATAAACAGCCAGTTAACATATTAACATGTATCATAAATGGTATTCTTATAATAAAGTAAGCTAGAGAAAAGGAAATGTTATTAAGAAAATCATAAGGAAGAGAAAATATGTGTACAGTATTACACTGTATTTATTCAAAAAAATCCACATAAAAGCGGACCAGCTCAGTTCAGTCCCGAGTTGTTCAAAGGCCCACTGTACTTATAAAGCTTATGGATCTGTACCTTCCATCCACTCACAATGAGATGCCAGACGAAGGCAGGCAGGAACTCCAATAAACTAAAAACCCCATGAATCGTAACTTTGGATCATGGAAGGTACCCTCAGGTCTTTACTCTGAAATCTGGTTTTGGGCTAATGTGAGCTTCCTTAGAGCCCATTGGATATGAAGTATCGTTAAGGTGACAGTTCTGGTTTGCCTGTGGCTTTCTTGGTTTTAGCAGTGGAAGTGTCACATCCTGGGAAACCTCTCAGTCCTAGGTAATGCCTTGGACCTGAGCAAACCTAGCTAGTTGGTGTCCCTAGTACTATAGCCTGGTCTTACAGATGAAGGTAAACCAAGCTCCAGTGAAATGCCCGGAAGCATTCCTCTCTCTCCGTTCACTATTCTTCAGTGTTAAATCCTCCCTTTCCCCTTATTCCTAGAGTTTACATGATTCTTTTTATCCTTACAGTTTTTACGCTCTCCCTCAATTCAAACAAAGATCTGAGACCATCATTTACATTCACAACTCATTCATATGAGCATGTTAATTCTCCCAGGTTTGGGCACTTTAAGTCCTTTATTCTCAATTCTTAAAGACATCTGAGCGAGTTAGGGCGGGTGGGAGGGCAAAGGCAGCCATGCACATGCATTTCATGGAAACGCACCATAGCAGCACTTGGTTAATTTTTGTACTCTTGCAGGAAGAAGTTCAGAACAGACAGTACACGTGCTTCCAATTCTTCACCCAAGATTCCCATTCCATTCTCTCTGTGCCCTTGACCCTCTTTTATGTCTTGTAACTATAGGCCAAAATAGGTGCCCTCAGCCTTAATCAATGAGAAATTTAAAGGACTGCCTTGGAGCAAAGTATAACTTTTCCTGTGAATGCTAAAAACAAAACAAAACACCCCTGAAACAAAAGACACCAATAACTCGTATTTCTTCTCACTGCAAGTTTAACCGACAAAGCCAAGTTAAATGGGTGTAGGTTGTTTTAGTCTTGAAGGTCTAGAATCAGAGTCTTTTATGTGACCAAGGGCGATTCATTCTTGTTTCTAGTGCTATCTGGATGTCTTTAGAACTTTAGTTACCTCTTTGCCCCCCTACTCTCAGAACTGATATTTTTCAGGACGGGGTAGAGTAGAAGATAAATGTTTTAGAACCCTGAAAAGAGTGTTGTCCATTTTGGTCAAGATCTCTTAAAGAAAGCATCACTAATCCAGAGTCACGTTTTTTGTATTTAGTGGTTTTTGTCCCTTGGTGCCAGAAAGGACCTTTCCTGGTTGTCATGTACCACGAGGGAAGTGCATAGCAGTTGAAAACCACTTAAGGCCACATTTGAGTAGCAAGGAACGTTAGGAGAGAGAGAACTCTCAGGCATTTCTTATCTAAAGTCTGTGTCTTATCAAGGTGATAAACATTGGAGATCATCTTGAAGCACTGAGCCAGCATCACCCTATTGGGTATGCCCTTTTCACAAAGGTTTGACAGGCAACAGGTACAAAACTAAAAAATAATGATGCAAAGCAGAATCAAAAGTAATATGACAAATCCAATGTAGACTGTCTTCAAAATCAGGAGCCCAAACTTGTAGGTAACTGGCTAAATAGGTAAAAGACTAGAGGTCATTAGGTGAAATTTGTTGTAATAAGTGGCCTTATTCCCTGACCTTGTGTAATTGAATTTCTACCTGTCCAGAGGCATTTAGCCATGTGCAACAGGTGATATTTGCTATTGCACAAATACCTTTTTGTTCGGCAAGCAGATAATCAAGGGCTAGGTAATTGTCCAAAACTACTTTAGCCAATGGCTCAAGTGATCATTGTTGGGCTTCTACTCCTTTAGCTATCGAATCAGCTAGCTTTCCTATTAAGGGAGAAGTTTCCAATCATGTATTCACTGACACTTACTCCAACAGAAAGCAGAAAGGCTCTCCCTATGAAGGCAAACCTGGAGTCATGAATATTTCCTGGAAGTTACAGTTTAAGGAAGCTCTAGAGGATGAGTGGGCAGATCAATGGGAGATTTCTGCTTTATTATGGATGTTGACAGGGACAGCTAAACATGTCAGTAAGTTCACCAGCTATCTAAACATTCATATGCCCTTGGGAAAGGCTAACCACAAAGAAAAATGAAACCAGGTGGAGCACAGAAGACTCCAACTAAGGTCTGGTCATTGATAGATCCATTGTCTGGAATTTCCTAATTGGCAATTTCAAGCCAAGGATCAGAGGAATTGGGATGACATTGTGTGAGGTACCATCCCATCCTTCAGGAGTCTTTTCTAAAAGCCTTGAATGAAGACTCATCCCATTCATATTCCACTTGAGTATGGGGAATAGATTATAAGAGAAATGGGTTACAGGTAAGACTAAGGGATCTCAGATATAATGAACAGACTGGAGTTTCTGGTAATAGATCCAACAGTTAGAAAGGTTTCTCCCTTTTGCAATAGATTGGGAAATACCAGTAAGACCATTTTCTTTCCAAAAAAGAGAGGGAAAAAAATAACGTAAGAAGAAACAGTGAGAAACAGGTATACAGACCTGGTCTGGGTATCTTGGGAAAGCTATCTTTGCAAGATGTCATCTGCTTTCATTATTAGAAATATTTACTTTTAGGACGCAGACTGTTTTGCCTCCGCCAGGGCGGAGAGCTGGGCCCACACTGAGCGGTGGACAGAGGACGCCTGCACGGAGAGCGGGCTCGGTTTATC
>NW_024081267.1:0-1827 GCF_003009895.1 Hyaena hyaena
CTCGCTGAGGGATGAGACACACCCCTAACTTTATTTCTAGCTAGTTGAGACCCGAGCTGTTCACACTTGCTTGATTAGTTATAAAAATGCCTGAGCCAGGGCCATGTGGAAACTTCCTCAAGGGACAAGGTCAGATCTCCCTCTTGTCCTCAAGGGTCACCTGAGGAACCTGGAAATCCCATGGTAAGGGACTGGAGAGAGGGAAAGAGTTGAATATAATGGACGATGGGGGGAATGTTCTTCTGCACAGTCTATGCAAGTCAGAATCAATCTCCATCCACCTCTAGGATTTGTGGGACACGGGACATGGTGCAGCTCCCATGGGGAACATCAGTTGTGTCTCTACCAAGGATGTAGAGAAAGACAAGGTAAAATCTGTTGCCCTTTTCAGTTGTAATGATTTCTGGAAACTTCTATCTGGCCTTGTCTGGTTTTCCATGTCTTATGGTGTCTTTGTTATTTTATCTACTTCTTCCTCACAAGCCTCCAGGCTTCTCCATTTTAAGATAATCATGTTAGTTGGCGCCTCTGGAAGCCACAAGTGCGTGGAGGCTGAGGACCACATGGCCCTCACTTTGTGTTTGTGTAAATAACTTGAGGAGGATGACACTTCACTGCACACTCAGTCTTCTGGCACGGCTGACTCCTTCCGCACCTACTTTACACGAGATTACTATTTTTATTTTCATTTTCTCCTGTTTCAGTGTAAAGGACGAACTTGTTCAGAACGTCTGCTATCAGCCTCATGACTGGAAAAGATGAATTCTTTCCCACTTTATGTTGTGTGCTTTGTGCAGTGCTGACTGTTCTTAGATAAATTTCAGAATTCATCACTGTCTCCTCTGTGTTGGTAAATGTGCGATAGAGAATTTCTGCAGTTGTCCCCTGGGTGAAAACACTGAATTATCGGAAGTGGCCTGTGTACTAGAAAATATATCTGGAGCTGCAGTCATGAAGGGAGGGAATCGGGGGTTCCCTGCAGGGACGGCACCTCACAGAGTCCTGCAGCTGTGTTTACACGGACAGGTTCTCTGCGGCACAGGAGCCGCTGTCACTGTTCACACGGACGGGTTCTCTGCGGCACAGGAGCCGCTGTAACTGTTCACATGGACAGGTTCTCTGCAGCACAGGGGCCGTTGTCACTGTTTACACGGACAGGGTCTCTGCAGCACAGGAGCCGTTGTCACCGTGTACAGGGATGGGTCCTCAGCGGCGCGGGAGCTGTTGGAACTGTGTACACGGACGGGTCCTCTGCGGCACAGGAGCTGTTGTCACTGTGTTGTGCCAGATTCGCGAGTCCCAGAGACCTCCAAGGAGCCGACACTGATGCAAATACAAAAGGGTCTTTATTACAAGCTCGAGCAGGGGCTCATCTGCCTACCGGTGTCGTGGCAGCAAGGTGAAGCGAAGAACAATAGCGAACAGGGTTTTTAAGGAGTAAGGATGGGGTGTTACAGTACACGTAGCATCATCACATAAGCACCAATTACAATTACAGCTTTGACCATTCAGTATCTGTGAGGCGTCCGTTACTTTTGGTGGGACCCAATCATGACTTGAGAATAAAATGACCAATTGTGAAGTAAGTTCAAAGGGCCCACGTGGGGTTCAGGCAAGCGGTGAGAAATTAGCTAGTTTGTACAGAATAACTGTCTACAGTTCCCAGCCTTGACTCAGACCACAGGAATGTTTTTTGGTTAGCTGACCTGAGGGCGGTCCGAGGACGGCTTTAGCCTTGAACAGTCTGAGGCTTTTCCTGGAACTGGGACTGGGGCTACGTGCAGCCCGAGGGTGCTCTTAATGGAGGCCTTAATGTTTGGCTCTTCA
>NW_024081267.1:2514-8046 GCF_003009895.1 Hyaena hyaena
GCCGTTGTAACCGTTTACACGGACGGGTCCTCTGCGGCACGGGAGCCGTTGTAACCGTTTACACGGACGGGTCCTCTGCGGCACGGGAGTCGTTGTAACCGTTTACACGGACAGGTCCTCTGAGGCACAGGGGCCGTTGTAACCGTTTACACGGACGGGTCCTCTGCGTCACGGGAGCCGTTGTAACTGTTTACACGGGGAGCTGTTGTCACTGTATACACGGACGGGTTCTCTTCCGCACAGGAGCTGTTGCAACCGTTTACACGGACGGGTTCTCTGCGGCACAGGAGCCGTTGTAACTGTTTACACGGACAGGGTCTCTGCGGCACAGGAACTGTTGTAACCGGTACTGTGTCTCATGATGCCTTATGGGAGTTTTACACCTGAAATCAAGGTATGTTTATGGTCATTCGTTTGTGTAGAATTTCCACCTCCCTTTTACAGTGGGACAAAATAGCTCTGCAATTCCTGTTGTACTTAAAATCAGAATGATTTGTGAGTTAAGATAAACACACCTGAGACCATTGAACGTGCACAGGTAACATGTGTCTCTCAGAAAAGCCATTTCCAGTCCCCTTGGAGGACTCTCGGATTCCCCATCTCCTCAGAGGTCTCTGTGGTCTTGCAGACAAGATGCCTTTGTCAGGGAGGGAAGCAAAGCAAGGAACGACATGAGCCGGAATCTGCGCTTTGACCCTCGGGTGACTCTGAATCTCTGTGTGGTGCTGGGCTTTTCATTCCTTCATGTTCTGTCTGTTCTCAGTGTGCAAATAAAAAGTCTGCACATGTGGTGCAGGAGGGCCCCAGGGGTCCTGGACATAGACGCCCGCCTCTCTGGAACGTGCTCCTTTACTAGACTGGCGTTACTGCCATCAATCTTCTCGAACAGGACGCCTTGGCTTTCTGCATTTGCTACCATGGGCGGTGACGTGTGGTGACAGTAGTTTCTCCTCGTGGCCTCTGGTGCCTGCAGGCTGCAGGTGGAACCTCGTGGGAGGGTCGCATTTGGGGCACCGATGCTCTGCACAAGGGGTCAGGTGCTGTCACCACCATACTGTGGTTAGCTCCCGGTGGGCATTCTGCTTCTGTACCAACATACCTGTCCCTTCTCTTCTGTAGCCCGTATGGATGCAAGAGCACCTCCTCCCTTACCAGGACCACCTGCAGCCCCTCCCCACGGACCCCCTTTTATCACCGCGCATGGGCTCTGGAGCCGCCTCCAGCTCCCCGGTGTCCTTGGGACAGCACCTACCACCTCCCCCTCGACGATTTGTAGGATGATCTGAACAGTGTGAGTTCACTTGCTCAGCATGTCAGCTTGTGTCTTGTTGAGTTTTGAGAAGAGGTAGAGATGGGCTCCCAGGCTTTGCAGTGCAAGGGTGCTGCTGGCCGAGGACACTGTTAAGATTCCTCAGTTTCTCAGGACATACAGATGTTGGGCTGCGTCAGTTTCTCTTACTGAGCTGGGCTTCAGGAGTCACTTGTGGAGAAGGAAAGAGTCTTTTTATAGAAAAGCTGGCATATCAGTTCTGCAGATGTGCCTTGTACGGAGTCCATGTTCCTGGCTCTGTGAGAGATGAGGGACACCCCTCCTGTCGGGGGCTTCAGGTGTCCTCACAGGGAGAGAGTTACGTGCATTAAATAACACGGAGCTTCTGATCTGTAGTAGTGGAAGCTCCAGGAATGGGTTCTCAAGTACGAGAGCTGGAGATGTGAATCTCATGGGAATGAACTGGAGACTGTGGACGAGAAGGAAGAGCTGAGATGGTGCAGGGGGGAGGGTGTTGGACTCAGTGAGATGGAGTTGGAGGCCATTTTGGCAGGGCCCAGCCTGGGCAGGGAGCGTGAGGGCAGCGTGAGGTGCACACAGAGCTGCCACATGGGCTCAAGCACAGTTCAGTTATCATCTCTGGAATGTCATTGTGGCCAAAGTGCACCTAGTTCATTATCTAAATAAAGACTGTTGTTTCCCCTGGTTTCCTGAAGGTTCTGGATCTGTGTGAAAGAATGCCCTGGAGATTTATAGTTCAACTTGGTTCTTATGGGATGCTTGTCTGCCTAAGTTTGTGTGCCTCTGTGGGACTAAATGTGAAGAAAGTTTGTAGATCAGCTGAGCTGCTTCCTTGGCCTCCAGCCTGAGTCAGTCTCTTAGCGGGGACCCGCCCCTGCTGGACTCCTGTCTCCGCACCCCTGCATCTGCTGTCCCCACCCGGCCTGCAGGTTTGCATCTCCCGACCTTCCCTCACAATATCCGGAGGCACGGACGGTGTTCCCGCTGTCTCAGCCCTAATACCAGCTCTCAGTGAGGCCGTCTCAGAGCCTCAGCTTTGTCATCTGAGAGGTGGGACAATGTTGGTTTCTGAGGTCAGTGTGATGAAGAGGGGATTAAGCACATGAGGAATGTGTGACATGTACGGGATGAGTGGACACTCACCCTTTCTGTGTGGAAATGAATGTATCTGCACACAGAAGATCATCAACAGATGTTTATTCAATTTCATCAAACTGAGGCTGGGAGATTGGCAATCCCTGTTTCAAAAGATACGATAAAGACCCTTACATTTTTTCTATTGAAATTGAGGTCCTACTTTACAAAGAAGGAAAAGATAAGTGTGAGAATGTGTACATTCAGGGATCTGGAGCTAAGATCTGAAGAGAATCCTCTTCCATTACAGGTAGACACACAGATGCAGCCACACAATTCAGTGTTCATCCAAGGCCACACATGTATGGTCAAGACAAAATGCATGGAGAACAGAAGATCCCATTCCAGTAACTCAAAATTTCTTTGACATAGAGGACAATCAGTGTGAAATTTGAAGAAGGCCAGCTGTGGTGATTATCTATTTAGAGATGGTGTCTAATCTGCCCCTTGGTCCAAACGCTTTCCCCGCTTACCCTGCCCCCCCACTTTGTCTTTCCTAGTGTCCCCTAATATACCTGTCCAGTTGTGTCTCTGTGTCGGTGTCTGCTTCCAGGAAAATCGACACTCATTCTCCATCAAGTGCACACTTTGGGGTTCCTGTACACGCAGTTAAAAACAGGTAGACTGTGTAGTATTGGCGGAAGAAGATAGATCATTCTTTGGGGTTGTGTTGCCTGGAAGGGACCCGTCGTTCCATCTGGGGAGCTGGACGCATCCGATAGCAGCTCTGGTGGTGGAGGTTTATTCTGTGGACAGATCCTCATGAGCACATGGCACCTGCTAGTTTATGGGGTTTGTGCTGAAGAGCAGGGCAGGCATCTGTCTCCAGGAAAGAGCTACTGTGATGGTGGGGAGTGGATTCAGGAGACCAGGAAGGAGGCCCTGCATGAATCCACCTCTTGTGCCCTTCTCCACCTTACCGGCTGCCCCAAATAGCACCAATCCACGTGGCCTCCAAGGGGCCAAATGGCAGCAATTTTCGTGGTGAGTCATATGATGTCCCCCAAGTCTCCCCCCGTTGTCTTATTGAGGGATGGGGAGGGCAGAGGTCAATGGTATGAAATAGGTCCCTTCGACACCACCCAGGAGATTGGGTGTAAGCATACGGCTCCTTCTACACTGGCCAATCCAGTGCACTTGGCCCCAGGGACTCTGAACCCTGCAGCCCCCTTTTTCCTCTCAGTTTAGGGAAACAGCCAGCCCTCCAGCAGCTTTTGGGTCATGGCTGGGCCACCAAGGGCGAGTGTCTGGCTGTCCACATGCTGCCAGCATTGCTATAGTGTCAGCATGATCAGCTGCTGTCTGGGGATTCTCGTCCATTGTCATCAGGGCCTGGGACAAAACAAGACAGGAGGGAGGGTGAGACAGTGGTTCCCTGGGCACCTGGACAGGGCTGCATGCACAGAGCAGATGGCCTGAAGCTGGGGGAGCCGTGGAGAAAGAGCCAGGCAGGGAGAGAGACTGAGTGAGTGATGGGGGAATTGCGCAAGTCATTGAAAGTGAAAAGAAGAAACAGAGAGACACAGGGTTAGAGAGAAACAGAGACAAGGAGGTAATGCAAGGAGGAAAGCAGGGACCTAGTCCAGGTATGTGGACAGGGTGACATGGGCCAGGGGAGAGGGCATGTATTAAGTGGCTCTGAGTGTTGGGGCAGAAAAGGCTGGTATCATGGGCATCAGAGTTCTGTGACTCCCAGACTCCAACTTCCCTGGAGCACAGGTCTGAAGAGGCCATTGCATTTGAAAAGATGGGTCCCCCTCATTTCTCCTGGAACTGTCGAGCTCAGCCTCATGTTCTGTCATGGAGAGGGATGTCTTGAGGGAGAGTGTGCTGCTATTTGGAGGTAAACACCAGAGCCTGCCCTGTGGGGAGGTGACCCTGAACCATCTCCCTCAGTGCCCCAGCCCTGTGCATTCCCCCAACACTGGCTGGCCTTCCTCATGGCCTGAACCCAGCATCAGGCATTGTGCTGCCCCCAGGTCCTGCAGCCTGGACCTGGCAGAGGTAGACTGCTGATATTGGTTAAATGTATTTGACAATAAGGTCCATATTGTCCCTCTGGAACTAGAAATGTGCATCAAGATAGTAGGTTGCTATCCTCATGTCCACGGCCAATCTGAGGATGCCAGATGGTAGGTGAACCCTTTAAAACACCATAGTCTTCTTTTACATTGAATTAGAAGACACTTTATTCTCCTAACTTTGTTTTAATTCTGAAGAGATGGCAATTAGTAATTGAAGGCATAATGGTCTTACAGGAAATTGACCTATCTGCCTGAAGGACAGTAATTCATCCATCTGCATCCCTAAAGTACATTTCATTGAAAATATTAGCCAAATATACGTACAGTAAATTCATAACAGATGTGTAGCTCCCTGTATGTCGCATTCTGACCTTGTCACATACGTGTCATCAATGACATTCTTGGTGACTTTTCAGATAAATTCTCAACATCAAGATGGTGGTATTAGAGAATATGGTATAAACGGAATTTCACATATTCTAAATTAGGAATGAGTTTTACAAATTTTTTAATGTTTATTTTTTCTGTTTTGAGAGAGCTTGAGCGGGGGAGGGTGGGAAGAGAGGGAGACACAGAATCTGAGGCTGGCTCCAGGCTCTGAGCTGTCAGCACAGAGTCCGATGTGGGGCTCAAACTTATGGACAGCAATATCATGACCTGAGTCAAAGTGGCATGCTGAACCAACTAAGTCACCCTGACACCCCAGGAATGCTTTTTTAATGACAAAGAAAGAGACATTAAAAAGAGTGTAAAGGATGTGAATTTTTAATTGAAAGATTGCTCACAAATTTGTTGTATTAGTCTTAGGCATACATCCTAGTCATTCCATATGTCTATAAATTATGTTGTGCTTAACCACAAGTGTAGCTATCATGTGAAAGCATGCAACACTATTATTACAGGATTGACTCTCTTCCATTGGCTGTACCTTATATCTATATGACTTATTCATACCATAGCTGGAAGCCCTTATGTCTCTCTCAAAGCTGTCAATTTTTTATCGTTGTTCAGCCTGTGTAAATTGGTGCTCCAGTTTTCTGTGAACATTGCTTAAAGCATTACAAATGATGTCATTACTTTAAT
>NW_024081267.1:8122-22981 GCF_003009895.1 Hyaena hyaena
GCCTCACCTGAACAGCCATGGCCTTCACCATTACAGGAATTCCCAAGGTGGCCAGCAGATGGCGTGCGAGCACCACACACCGGGAGGGGCGCGTTCCTCTGCGTGCACAGTGACGGCCGGCAGAGGGCGCCCCGCTGGCTTCTCTGGCCCAGGGCACCTGAGAACGGGAAGGGCTTCCCTTGCCTCCAGAGGATTCGGGGCCTCTGCAGCTGCCTCAGGACAGAGAACAGAGCTGCGTTTCCAGCAGATTCCGCACCCCCCACCCCCAGCCCCCTGGAGAGACCTCGGGAGGTTTGCAGCCTCTTGGAGTCTCCTGAGTCACCCGAGAGGCGCTGCCTTGTTGGGCGGGGCGCTGAGGAGGCGGCGCTGGTCGGTGGGCCGCACGGTCCCTTGCGTGTTCTGCGCTGTTGCCTGTTTCATTCCCCACCTTCCCTGACAGTGTTTGGACAGGACGTAGTTTACTAAAGGGTCCGTGGATTCAGGGGCCCCACGACATCACATCATAGATGCACTGGATGGTTTGTTCCGGGTTCAGGCTTGTTTCTGGGGAGAAATTGTGACAAATTCAGAAGAACGGGAGCTGCATTCAGTTAGGATGTGAAATGCTCACTCTCAGGACCTTCTAGAAGAATGAGCCGGGAGCCACTTTCCGACTCCTGCTGGAACCAGAGACCGAGGTAAGGGCACAAACTGTCCCCCACATCATACATGCTTTTAAAAAAATTGATGGTTCTTTTTCTAGCATAATGAAGTAAATGAAAGTTAGAGAAAACCTGGTGGGTAGGTGTAATAAATCTTATGTTATTTTGTTTACTTAAATCCAGTTAGTAAAGCTACAGTGTAATATTAGTTTCAGGTGTACGATATAGAGCAGCACCTGCACACATAACACAGTGCTCATCACAAGCGCGCTCCTTAATCCCCATCACCTGTTTCACCCATCCCCCGCCCACTGTGGAAACCCTCAGTTTGTCTCCTAGTTAAGAGTCTGTGTGTCACTGTCTCCTCCCCCCCCTTCTTTCGTTTCATTTCCATGTGTTAGTGAAATCATATGGTATTTGTCTTTCTCTGACAGACTTACTTCACCCAGCATAACATTCTCTAGCGCTGTCCACCTTGTTGCAAATGACAAGATTTCATTTTTTAAGGCTGAATAATACTCAACTCCATATACTACCTCTGTATACACTCCATAGAAGACATCTTAATTTATTTATAAGTTGATGGATACTTGGGCAGTTTCCATAATGTGGCTGCTGTAGAAAATGCTGCTATAAACATCAGGGTGCATGTATCCGTTTGAAATATCATTTTTGTATTATTTGTGTGTATACCTTGTGGTGAAATTGCTGGGTCCTAAGGTAGTCCTATCGTCAATTTTTTTTGAGAAATCTCCATAATGTTTTCCAGAGTAGCTGCACCAGTTTGCATTCCCACCAACAGCACAAGAGGGTTCATCTTTCCCCACATCCTTGGCAACACCTGTTGTTTCACCATTCATTGATTTTAGTCATTCTGACAGATGTAGGGTGTTATCTCATTGTACTTTTTAAAAATGTTTATTTGGGGCGCCTGGGTGGCTTAGTCGGTTAAGCGTCTGACTTTCGCTTAGGTCATGATCTCGCGGTTCGTGGGTTCGAGCCCCGCGTCGGGCTCTGTGCTGACTGCCAGCTCAGAGCCTGGAGCCTGTTGCAGAGCCTGTGACTCCCTCTCTCTCTGACTCTCCCCTGCTCACGCTGTCTCTCTCTCTCTCTCTCCTAGAAATAAAATAAAAAAATTAAAAATGTTTATTTACTTTTGAGAGAGAGGGAGAGAGAGAGATTGAATGGGGGAGTGCAAAGAGAGAGGGAGACACAATCTGAAGCAGGGTCCAGGCTCTGTGCTGTCAGCACAGAGACGGATGCTGGGCTCGAACTCATGAACCCTGAGATCATGACGTGAGCCTAACCGATCTGACGACTAACTGACTCAGCCACCCAGGTGTCCCCTAATTGTACTTTTAAATTGTATTTTCCTGATTATCAGTGTTGTTGAGCATCTTTACGTGTGTCTCTTGGCTGTATGTCTTCTTTGGGAATGTGTATATTCATGTCTTCTGTCCATTTTTAAGTGGATTTCTCATTTTTTGGGTGTTGTATCACTTTGTATATTTTAGATACTAACCCTTTATTAGATGTCGTTTGCTAATATCATTATTCTGTAGGTAGCGTTTTAGTTTTCTTGATTGTTTCCTTGGTGACAGAAGCTTTTTATTTTTATGAAGTCCCATTATTTTTGCTTGTGTTTCCCTTATGTCAGGAGACATATCTACAAAGAAGTTTGTACAGTCAATGTCAAAGAAGTTACTGCCTGTGTTCTCCTCTGGGGTTTTTATGGTTTCAGGTTTCACACATAGGTCTTTATCCATTTGGAATTTAGTTTTGTGTATGTTGTAAGTAAGTGGTCCATTTTTCTTGTTTGAATGTTGCTGTCTAGTTTTCCCAAAACCTTATGGTGAGGAGACTTTTTAAAGTATATTTATTTATTTTTGTGAGAGAGAGACAGCATGCCAAAGAGGGGCAGAGAGAAATGGAGAGAGTGAGAAACCCAACAGGTTTTGCGCTGTCAGCACAGACCCTAATGTGGGGTTTGAACTCATGAACCCTGAGGTCATGACCTGAGTTGGATCCAAGAGTAGACGCTTCAGTACTGAGCCACCTATGCGCCCCAAGACTATCTTTTTTCCATTGGATATTCTTTCCTGCTTTGTTGAGGATTATTGACTGTATAGGTGTGAGTTCATTTCTGGGTTTCCATTCTATTAATCTATGTGTCAATTTTTTTTTTTTTTTTTTTGCCAGTCCCATACTGTTCTGATCACTACAGCTTTGTAATATAACAGAACATCTGGAATTGTGATGTCTCCAGCTTTGGTTTTCTTTTTCAAGTTTCTTTTGGCTGTTTTGGGTCTTTTGTGGTTTCATACAAAAGTTAGAATTATTTGTTCTAGTTCTTTGACAAATGTTTTGTTAGTTTGATAGGGATTTCATTAAATGTGTAGACTGTTTTGGGTAGTATACACATTTTAACAGTATTTGTTCTTCCCATCAAAGAACATGGGGTGTATTTCCATTTCTTTTGTCCTCCTCCATTTCCTTCATCAGTGTTTCAAAGCCTTTAGAGTACAGGTCTTTCACCTCTATGGTTAGGTTTATTCTTAGTATCTTATGGTATTGGGTGCACTTGTCAATGGGATTGATTCTTTAATTTCTCTTTCTGTTAATTCATGATTGGTCTGCAGAAATGCAGCAGATTTCTCTACATTAATTTTTGTATATGGTCACTTGCTGAGTTCATATATCCATTCAACAATTTTTAAGGAAGTTGTTCAAGTTTTCTGTATAGAGCATCACGTCACTTACAAATAGCAAAAGTTCTACATCTTCCTCGCCGATTTGGATGCCTTTTGTTTCCTTTTGTTGCTGGATTGCTGTGGCTAGGACTTCCACTACCATGTGAAATTACAGTGGTGAGAGGGGTCATCCTGCTTCTTCCCGACCTTAGAGGAAAAGCTTTCAAGTTTTTCCCATTGAGGATGAGATTAGTTGAGGGTTTTTCATAGATGACCTTTATTACGTGCAGGTGTGTGAGTCTCAATCTACTTTGCTGAGGGGCTTCCTCATGAAGGGATGCGACATTTTGTCAAATGCTTTTTCAGCATCTGTTGAAAGCATCCTATTGTTCTTCTCTTTCTTCAATTTCTGTGATGCATCATGTGATTGATCTGTGAATGTGGAACCACCCTTGCAGCCCAGGAGTAGATCCCACTTGATTATGGTGAATGACTCTATTAATGTATTTTTGAATTTAATTTGAAGGTATTTTAATGAGACTTTCTGCATACATGCTCACCAGGGTATTGGCCCACAGTTTTATTTTTTAAAAAATTAAACATATTTTTAATGTTTATTTAGAGAGAGAGAGAGAGAGAGAGAGAACACATAAAAGTGAGAAGGCAGAGAGACGGGGAGGGAGAGCATCCTGAACTTGCTCCACACTATCAGCCCAGAATCCAGTGCGGGGCTAGAACCCACGAACCACAATATAATCACCTAATCCATAATTAACAGTTGGACACTCAATTGACTGAGCCACTCAGGCACCCGTGTAGTTTTCGTTTTTAGTGGAGTCTTTATCTGGTTTTGGTATCAGGGTAATGCTGACCTCATAGAATGAATTTGGAAGTTTTCCTTCTTTTTTATTTTTTGGGATCATTTGAGAAGAATAGGTATCACCTCTTCCTTAATTGTTTGGTAGATTTCATCAGTGAAGCCATCTGGCCCTGAACTCTTGTTTGGGGGAGATGATTTTTGTATTACTGATTCAATTTCTTTCTGATTTCAGATTTTCTATACCTTCCTGTTTCCATTTTGGTAGTTTATGTGTTGCTAGGAATTCATCCATTTCTCTCAGGGTGTCCAATAGGTTTGCATATAGTTTTTCATAATGTTGTCTTCTACCTGTATTTCTGTGGTGGTGTTATTTCTTCTCTCTTAATTGTGATTTTATTCATTTGAGTTATTTCTCTCTTCTTTGTGATAAGTCTGGCTAGGAGATTTTCAAGTATATTAATGTTTTCAAAGAAACATCCCCTAGTTTTATTGATTTGCTCTAGTGTTTTTTTTAAAGTTTCTATATCACTTGTTTCTGCTTTAAACCGCATTATTTCCTTCCTTCTGCTGTCCTTAGGCTTGGAGTGTTCTTTTTCTCATTCCTTTAGTTGTAAGTTTGGATTGTTTGAGATCTTTCTTGCTTTTTAAGGGAGGCTTGTATTTCTATATACTTTGTCTTAGGACTGCTTTTGCCCTGTTCCAAAGTTTTGTGCCAGTGTGTTTTCATTTTCATTTGTTTCAGGGTATTTTCTCATTGATCTGCTAGTTGACCCATTCATTTAGTAGTATGTTGTTCAACCTCCACTTATTTGTGGTCATTCCTTTGCGTGTGTGTGTGTGTGTGTGTGTGTGTGTGTAGTTCAAGTTTCCTAGCTTTGTGGTCAGAAGAGATGCTTTGTCTGATCTCGTCTTTGTATACTCCTTGAGGCCTGACTTTTGTCCTACTGTGTGATCAATTCTCAAGAATGTCCCATGTGCACTTGAAAAGAATGTGTATTCTGCTATTTTAGTATGGAGTGTTCTGAATATATCTGTTAGGTCCCTCTGGTCCAGTGTGTCATTCAAAGGTATTGTTCCCTTGTTGTTTTCTGTTTAGAGCATCTGTCCATCGATTAGAGTAGGATTTTAAACTCCTCTACTCTTGTTATATTATTATAAATGAATTTTATATGTTTGGTGCTTGCATATTGAGTACATAAAAGTTTACATTTGTTCGATCTTACTGTTTGATTGTTCCCTTTATTATGAGATAGTGTCTGTCCTCATCTCTTGTTAGAGTTTTACTTTTTTTTAATTTAAGTTTTAGTTGACATACAGTCCATTATCAGTTTCAGGAGTAGAATTCAGTGGTTCATCACTTATATAAAACACCCAGCGCTCATCATAACAAGTGCCTTCCTTAATATCCATCCTGCATCTAGCCCATCCCCACCCATCTCCCTCCATCCACCCTCAATTTGTTCTCTATCATTGAGAGTCTCTTGTTTGTTTCCCATTCTTCTGTTTTCCCTCCCCCTTACCATGTTTTCATCTTTGTTGCTTCTTAAATTCTACCTGAGTGAAATCATATATTTGTCTTTCTCTGATTGACATATTTTGCTTAGCATAATATATTCTAGCTGCATTTCCATCATTGCAAATGGGAAGATTTCATTCATGTTAATGGCTGAGTAATATTCTATTGTATATGTGTGTGTGGGGGAGGAACATATGCCACGACTTCTTTATACCTTCATCAGTTGATGGATATTTGGGCTCTCTCTATAGTTTGGCTCTTGTTGGTAATGCTGCTACAAACATTGGGAGCATGCAATTTCACTATTAGGTATTTACACACAGGGTACAAAGATACAGCCTTGGTTTTAAAGTCTATTGGGTCTAAGTATTGCTAGTGGCCTTTGTTTGACATTATTCGCATGATAAGTGTTTCTTTATTCCTTCACTTTAAATCTGCATGTGACTTTAGGTCCAAAATAAGGCTTTGTAGGAAACATCTAGATCTTGTTTTTTGTTTTTTTGTTATTGCTGTTGTTTTGTTTTGTCTGTCCATTCTGACACCCTGCCTGATGTCTTTTGATGGGAGCATTTAGTCCATTTACCTTCAGTGTAATTATTGATAGATACATAGTTAGCGCCAATTTATTACTTGTTTTCCATAGTTTCTTGAAGTTTCCTCTGGTCCTTTTTGTCCTTAACACTTTTGAACTTTCCTTTCCACTCAGAGTCCCACTTAAATACTTTTTTCTTATGCATGTTATTACATTTGTTTATTTTTAATATTTCTTTTTTTCTAATTTAAGCCCAAGTTAGTCACCTTATAGTGGAGTACATTTCCAGGAATAGAATTTAATGATCTATCAATTACATAAAATATCCAGTGTTTGTCCCAAGTGCCCTCCCTAATGCTCATGACCCATTTAGTCCATCCCCCTAGTCACTAACCCTCCAGGAACCTCAGTTTATTCTCTGTTTTAAGAGTCTCTTATAGTTTAACTCCCTCTCTGTTTGTATCTTATTTTTGCTTCCCTTCTACTATGTTCATCTGTTTTATTTCTTAAATTCCACAGATGAGAGAAATCATATGATGTGTGACTTTGACATATTTTGCTTAACATAAGACAGTCTAGTTCCATCCACGTTGTTGCAAATAGCAAGATTTCATTCTGTTTGACTGCTGAGTGATATTCCATTGTATACATACACCACATCTACTTTTCCATTCATTAGTTGCTGGTCATTGAGTTCTTTGCATAATTTAGCTATTGTTGATTATGCTGCTATAAAACAGAGTGCATGTGCCCCTTCGAGTCAGCATTTGTGTATCCCTTGGATACATACTTAGTGGTGCAGTTGCTCTGTCATACTGTAGTTCTATTTTAGGTTTTCTGACGAATCTCGATGCTATTTTCGAGAGTGGTTATACCGGTTTGCAATCCCACCAGCATTGCAAAAGGATTCCCTTTCTCCACATCTTTGCCAACGTGCCGTTTCCTGAGTTGTTAATTTTAGCCATTCTAAGAGGTGTGAGGGGATATCTCCTTGTGTTCTGATTAGTATTTCAGTGATAGTGAGTGAGGTTGAGTATCTTTTCGTGTCTCAGCAATCTGGATGTCCTCTTTGCTAAAGTGTCTATGCATGTCTTTTACCCATTTCTTCCTGGATTATTTGGCTTTTGAGTGTTGAGTTTGGTAGGTTCTTTATGGGTTTTGTATACTAACCCTTTCTATGATATGTCACTTGCAAATAACTTCTCCCATTCCATCAGATGTCTTAGTTTTATTGACTGTGTCCTCTGCTGTGCAGAAGCTTTTTATCTTGATGAGGTTCCAATGTTCATTCTTATTTTTGTTTCCCTTGCTTCTGGAGACATGTCAAGTAAGAAGTTGCCATGGCCAGAATCAAAGAGGTTGTTGCCTCTATTCTTCTCTAGGATTTTGATGGTTTCCTGTCTTACATTTAAATCTTTAATCCAATTTGAGTTTATTTTTGTGTATGGTGTAAGAACGTGGTTCAGGTTCATCCTTCTTCTGGCTGTCCAGTTTTCCCAGTACCATTTGCTGAAGAGACTCTTTTCTCCATTAGATATTCTTTCCTGTTTTGTCAAAGATTGGTTGGCCATATGTTACAGGGTCCATTTCTTGGTTCCCCATTCCGTTCTGTTGATCGATGTGTCTGTTTTTGTGCCCATATCATACTGTGTTGAAGATTACAGCCTTGCAACACACCATAGAGTCCAGAATTGTGTTGTCTCCAGCTTTGCTTTTCATTTTCAACATTACTATGGCTATTCAGGGCCTTTTCAATCCATACAAATTTTAGGCTTGTTTGTTCTAGCTCTGTGAAGAATTCTGGTGTCATTTTGATAGGGATTGCATTAAATGTGTGGATTGCTTTGGGTGGTATTGACATTTTAACAATATTTGTTCTTCTAATCCACAAGCATGGAATGTTTTCCCCATTTCTTTGTGCCTTCTTCAATTTCTTTGATAGATTTTCTATTGTTTTCAGTGTATTGATCTTTTACCTCTTTGGTCAGGTTTATCCCTAGGCATTTTATGGTATTCAGTGCAATTGTATATGAGATCAATTCCTTGATTACTCTTTCTGCTGCTTCATTACTGATGTCTAGAAATGCAACCAACTGCTGTATATGTAATTTATATCCTGAGCCTTCCCTGAATTCCTATATCAGTCCTAGCGGTTTTTTGGTGAAGTCTTTTGGATTCTCCACAGAGTGTATCATGTCTGGGAAGAGTTAAAGTTTGACTTCCTCCTTGCAGTTTTGGACGCCTTGTATTTCTTTTTGTTGTCTTATTGCTGAGGCTACAGCTTCCAACAGTATGTTGAATAATAGTGGTGAGAGTGGACATACTGGTCATGTTCCTGACCTTAGGGAGAAAGCTCTGTTTTTCCCCATTTAAGATGGTATTAACTAAGGGACTTTTGTATATGGATGTTACGATGTTGAGGCAAGATCCTTGTATCCCTCCTTTCTTGAGGGTGAGTGTTTTTTCAAAAAATTTTTAATATTTATTCATTTTTGAGAGAGAGATCGAGTGCAAGTGGGGGACGGGCAGAAAGAGAGGGAGACACAGAATCCAAAGCAAGCTCCAGTCTCTGAGCTGTTAGCACAGAGCTCAACACGGGGTTTGAACCCACCAGCGGTGAGATCATGACCTGAGCTGAAGTCAGATGTTCAACCGACTGACCCACCCAGGCACCCCTGTTTCTTTCTTGTTAATCAAGAAATGATGCTGTGTTTTGTCAAATGCTTTTTATCCCTCTATTTAGAGAATCATAGTTCTTATTCTTTCTTTTATTAATGTGATGTATCACATCAACTGATATGCAGATATTGAATCAGCACTGCATCCCAGGAATAAATCCCACTTCATTGTGGTGACTAATTCCTTTTACGTATTGTTGGATCTGATTTGCTAATTTTTGTCGAGAATTTTTGCATCCAGGTTTATCAGGGAAATTGGTCTGTGGCTCTCCATTTTAGTGGGGTTATTGTCCAGTTTGGACCCAAGGCAATGGTGGCCTCGTAGGATGCATTTGGAAGTGTTCCTTCCATTTCTCTGGCTGTGACCTTATCTTGTTCTTTCATTTGGGATACATTCCTCTGTCTTGGCATTTTGTCTGAGATTCTGCCTTCTGTGTGTGACAAAAGGTCATTATGTTACCTGCCTGTGAAATTAATGGCTTTTTGAAGAGGAGGCCATCTAGTATCCAGGGCCTGACATTCAAGGAGTGTCTCTGGGGTGTGTTGCACGCACTGCTTTGTGTTCTGGCTGCACTATCCTTCAGGCAAGTTGTCTGCAGAGGCTGCCCTTGCTTGATATGGACAGTGGGTCCTTGGCCAGAATGTGGTGAGTTTTAACTAGATGTGCTCTGATTGGCTTGTTAAATGAAACTTGAAACAACTGCCACTAGAATTGAACCCCTGCAGAACTGTCTGGTCAAGAGAGGTGGTGTGGTCAGGGGCTTCTGCTGGTCTTCTGGGGAAGGGGCCAGCTCCATTGGGATTGAGCCAAGCTCAGTTTAGAAAGGCAGTCTCACCAGAGCGCAGGGGGGTACAAAGCAGCCAGTGTGGGAATTGCATTGTTTCCAGCAGGTGGCTCAGTGTTTATCCTGGGGGGCAGAGGAGGGAAATGGCACCACCCAGCTCCTTTGTCCCTAGATAGACATCTTTGTGTACCCTTTCTCTCAGGGATGCGCTCCAAGAAGAGTGTATAATCTCCCCACTGTGTGTACCAGGTGGTGTACAGATCACTGTTTCTATGCCATCTGCCTGCAAGTAGTTTGCTGCCTTCTCTCCAGGAGTAGGGCAGTGCCCTCAGGGCTGTATCCCAGCCGAGCTTGCGAACTGTTAAAACTCCACATTCTTGGGGTGCCCACATGGTTTGGCTAAGTGTCCGACTCTTGATACTGGCTCAGATCACACCCTCGTTGTCATGGGATTCTCTCTCTCCCTCCCTCACTGCCCCTCCCTGGCATGTGCTCTCTTCCAGTCTTTCTCAAAATACAAAAACTTAAAAAAGATAAAAAGTTAAAAGTTAACAAAATAGTGGCATGAAATACTTTATTTAGGCAAGACTGCCTCCTTGAGGGGAATGGAAGGGGTCTATCAGTAAAATTTCTAGCATTTGCTAGGAAATTCTTTGCTGACTGGTTAAAGGCTACATTCCCGTAGGAATGACACTAGGTTTGGTGACATGGGGCCTTAACATAAGTAACTCCATGATGGGCCTGTTAGTTTTCTTATTTCCAAATCCTAATTTTTACACATCCATTTTTTATTAAAAATGTAGCCCTAAATAACATTTTATCCATCTGTTGCTGTCCTAATTTTCATATCCTGTGAAACTATCATCATCTACTAATCATAAATGAAGATCAACTCTGTGGCTCTAAGATCTCTATGGGTCTAAGTTACTAAGATCTTTTGAGTCTAAATCACTGCTGGCCATTTGAAATCTTTGACCTCGGGATCCCCAGCCAGGCTGCTGAGCCCTCACTCAGGCACAGAATCACCCTTTCCAAGTCACTTCTTCCTAGAAGATTGTCTTGACCCCTTGCACTTCTGGGTCTTAGCCTTTGGCAGTCACGTGCTGCGATGGATATCCATTCATGCAACCTGTCAACATGACCCAAATAAAGTTGCTTGGCTGTGACTGTTGCGTCATGGTCACATCTTTTTCCTTCCGAAAACCCTTGAACTCACTATTGTTCTTCTAATCTTCTAATATCTTTTTGAATTGGAAATGTTTGATTCTCTTGTATTTCTGCAGAAAAATGTGTACGAAAATGTAAAAGCAAGGATTCTTTAGAATAAAAGAGCCAGTCACAGTGATCCATCTGGCCGTTGGTACATCTTTTAAAAAATGTTCAGGAATGATGTGAAGTTCATCCTGTAAAATCTGAGTATGGTTCATTATCTAGGATACCCACCTTTATGGAAATCCATTCAATGACATTCTCATTTAAGATCAGAAAACCACTAGGGGCGCCTGGGTGGCTTAGTTGGTTAAGCGTCCGACTTTCGTTTAGGTCATGATCTCGCGGTTCGTGGGTTCGAACCCCGTGTTGGGCTCTGTGCTGACTGCCAGCTCAGAGCCTGGAGCCTATTTCAGAGTCTGTGTCTCCCTCTCTCTATGAGCCTCCCCTGCTCATGCTGTCTCTCTCTCTTTCTCCTAGAAATAAATAAAAATAATAATAAAAAAAAAAAGAAAACCACTGGGGCGCCTGGGTGGCTTAGTCGGTTAAGCATCCGACTTTCACTTAGGTCATGATCTCGCGGTTCATGGTTCGGGCCCCGCGTCGGGCTCTGTGCTGACTGCCAGCTCAGAGCCTGGAGCCTATTTCAGTCTGTGACTCCCTCTCTCTCTGACCCTCCCCTGCTCACGCTGTCTCTCTCTCTCTCTCCTAGAAATTAAAAAAAAAAAAAAAAAAAGAAAACCACTTAACCATGTAATACAGTGGTATACACGTGTTATTATTATCTTAAAATATGTTTAAAGAAAAAATAGGTATATGAATTATATATCATTGTGTACTATTCAGTTTTCTGTAACATGAATGCTGTTATTTAAATAAAACAATAGTAAGAACACTAAGAATAGGTAAATGTCTATCACTAATATCTAATACTAGGACTAATTATATAATATTATATGTTGAAAAAATAAAACCCTCATTAGTAATAATCTTTCCATTCATAATGGGTTTCTAGTTACCAAAAAAATTGGAAAGATGGTACTGACTCTCCACATATATCTGACTGTTTTCTGGTTATTGATATCAGTTGGTACATTATCCCAATCAATATCCAGAAGAGACATGGTATTATTAACTAAAGTTTATATTTTGACTCTGATTTCTTAGGTTTTCACCTCGTCTATTCCAGACTCCTCCCAGCTGGCACATTATCGTCAGTCATCCTGTCTCCTTGGACTCCACTTGGCCATGACGATTTTTAGATTTTCCATAATTTTCATGACCCGTGAAGTTTTGAGAGGTACTTTTATAGAATGATCCTTGATTGGGATATGACTGTTTTCAAATACTAGACCGGGGTTATGTGTTTTGGAGCAGAAGATCCAGAGGCAAAATGCTATCCATAATTATCATTTCACATAAAAGATGTGTACTCTGAAGAATGGGGTCTTTTGTGGTTCCATACAAATATAAGGATGATTCTATTTGTGTGAAAAATGCAGCTGGTATGTTGATGGAGATCACATTAATTTTATCAATTGCTTTGAGTAGTATAGACATTTTCACAATGTTTGTACTTCCAATCCATGAGCATGGAATAACCTTCCATTTCTGTGTCATCTTGAATTTCTTTCATGAGTGTTTTAAAGTTTAAAGAGTATAGGTTGCTAAGCACTTTGGTTAGATTTATTCACAGGTATCTTACTATTTGGTGTGCAATTATATATGGGACTCTTGTTAATTTCTCTTTCTATTGCTTCATTACTGTTGTCTAGAAATACAACATCTTTCTGTACAATGATTTTGTGTCCTGTGACATTGCTGAATTCAATTATCGGTTCAAGCAGTTATTGGGTGGAGTGTTTAGGATTTTCTGTGTATAGTGCATGTAATCTGCGGAGTGTAAAAGTTTGACTTTTTCCTGATTTGGACTCCTTTTTTAAAATTTATTTTTTGTCTGGTTGCTGTGGTTTGGACTTCCAGCACTATGTTTAATAGAAGCGGTGAGAGTTAACGTCCTTATCTTGCTCCTGACCTTAGAGGAAAAGCTCTCAGATTTCCCCCGTTAGGGATGATGTTCACTGTGGGGCTTTCATAGATGACCGTTTTTTGTTGTGTATGTTCCCTCTAAACCTATATTTTTGGGTTTTTTTTTTTTTTATCATGAATGAATATTGTTCTTTATCAATTTTTTTTCTGTCTGCATTGAAATAGTCATATGGTTCTTTTCTTGTAATGTTTATTCATTTTTGAGAGAGACAGAGTGTGAGCAAGGGAGGGGCAGAGAGAGAGAGGGAGACAGAATTTAAAGCAGGCTCTTGGCTCTGAGCTGTCAGCAAAGAGCTCAATGCGGGGCTCAAACCCATGGACCGCAAGATGGTGACCTGAGCCGAAGTATTAAAGTCTTATTATGAATTAATTTATTTATGTTATTAAGTTGTCTGTACTTAGGTGTTCCTGTGTTGGGTTCCTAAATATTTACAGTTGTGATATCTTCTTGATGGATTGGACCCGTTAGTGTTCTATAGTGTCCGTCCTTGTCTCTTCTTATGTTTTGTTTTAAAGTCTGTTTTGTCTGATACAAGTATTGCTGCTCTGGCATTCTTCTGACATTTCATTTGCGTGATGTTTCTCCACCCTCTCACTTTCACTCTGTAGGTGTCTTCAGGTCCAAAATGGACTGCACTTGTAGGCGCCATGTGAATCTGTTTGGTTTGTTCATCCCTTCTTACACCCTCTGTCTCTGGATTGGAGCATTCGTTCCATTTATTTTCAAGGTAATTATTGATATGTAAGTATGTATTGCCATTTTATTACCTGTTGTGTTTTCTAATGATTATCTCTAATCCTTTCTCGTCTTTCTTTCACATTTTGCTGATTTTCATTAGTGATACATTTTGATTTCTTTCCCTTTAATCTTTACCTATTTATGAGTGGTTTTTAGTATATGGTTACCATTAGGTTTGTATATAACCTCTTCTTTAGCATTTTGTGTTACATTGATAGTTATTTACTTTTGAACCCATTATTTTTTCCTCCCTACATTTTTAGTAAGTGTCATTATATTTTATATCCATTTTTTTGTGAGTTCCTTGATGGATTTTTTGCAGAAATATTCATTTTGACTTGATGTGTGTCTTCTACCTCTATACTGTCACTTTCAATCTCTCCTTTCCACTCAGAGATCCGTCTTCATATTTCTTGCAGCAATGGTTTAGTGGTACAAACTCATAATTTTTTGTTTGGGAAACTATGTGTCTCCTTTTATTCTGAATGATAGCCTTGCTGCATAGATTTTTCCATTCAGCACGTTGAATATGTCATGTCACTCACTTCTGGGTTGCCACGTTTCTGTTGAGAAGTCTGTAGCTGGCCTTATGTGTCTTCCCTTGTAAGTTAAGGACTTCTTTTGTCTTGCTGCTTTTAAGAGGTTTTCTTTATTACCGTATAATTTTCAAATTTGCTTACAATATGTGTGAGTGTTGGCTTGATTTTGATGGGAGTTTTCTAGTCTCTGGATCTGGATGTTTGTTTCCCTCTGTCAGGGAAGTTTTCAGCTATTATTTCCTCAAATAACTTTTCTTCCCCCTTTTCTCTTTCTTCTGGGACTCCTATAATATGAATGTTACTATGTTTGCTATAATCACTGAGTTCCCTTAGTCTCATCTCGTGTTGCAGAATTCTGTTCTCTCTCTTTGGTTCAGTGTGATTAATTTCCATTGCTCAGTCTTCGAGGTCACTAGTTTGTTCCTTTGCTTCTTCCATCCCTGTGTTCATTCCAGCAAGCATATTTCTCCTTTATTGTGTTCTTAATCTCTACTGTGTTGTTCCTTATCTCCATGTCAAGGGTCTCACTTTTCTCGTTTTGCAACTCTAGTGAGTATCCTTATGATCAATGCTTTAAATTCTGTATCAGCTATGTGACTTATATCTCTTTTGCTTAGATCTCTGGCTGTGGCCTTCTTTAGTTCTTTCACGGTGGGTAAAA